>NC_062216.1:81185491-81489741 GCF_902686445.1 Sciurus carolinensis
ATCGACAAGGTGCAATATAATGCAGAGGACAGTTTAAGATGTGTAATAATGATGCCCAATGCGTGGTACTGATTCAGAATAGTTCAGCTGTCCTCTTCTCCTTAGGAGCTCTGTGCCACTGGGATCTGCCATAGCACTGGGGCTCATGAAATCCAAAGCAGCAGGGGGATGTAAACCATCAAGGAGAAACACTGCCACCATCCAGAAGGTACCACGTAATGGAAGAGTTGTGGGAGCCAGAGGTGACCATACTGCTTTTTATATGATGCTTACTGGACTATCCCCTACTGCTCCGCTGATCTGTCTCAGCACATCCTTCTTGACCCTCCTCTGAATTTCAAATGTTTTCAATATGTTTAAAGAAAAGGTTACTTGAAAATATGCAGACATCTGCCCATAGATCTTGGACACACTGGACTAGCATCTCTCTCAAGTATACCTCAGGACACTAATGAAAAGTGATGCAAATTTTTGCACATTTAATAAACCACCAAACCAGCAAAATCAGGTTCTCATGCAAATGTTTAAGAGCTAGAAAAAAATAGCTGGACTGGAGCAGGACCTCATCAGATGAGTCTGCAGAGAGCTGTTTTTATCACCGCAGGGTGCTCATACGAAAGTGTCAAACAGAAAGTAATAGGAAGGATTCTGGAAAAGGGACATATTGCATAAGTAGAATGGCAATGCCTTCCAGACCACACATCTGAATGTAAACACTGATAATTATGAATGTGCTTTCTGGGGCAATGAAGCAGCACCATGGAAAGTGTGATCATCCAGGAAATCTAAGACAGAAGGTTGTGAATACGTATGAAAAGAAAACGAGGTATACACACAGAGAGAGACATAAAATTACTGAGGTGCTAAGGGAGCACAAATGTAAGAGGGCAAAATCATTAAAAATACATTCTAATTTTAGAAGATGAGACCACGGAGACCAGAAAAAAATTCTTGAGAGATGTGTGTCCAAGGAGGTACTTGCTGTTCTCCCCAAGTTACCTTATCAAATTCATGGAAGAGTTTTCTCACACCACACATCTCATTAAGGCCATCAAAACAGGACTAAATCCCAGAAAACAAGATTCATTCTAAGATTTTCCAAGGCTTATCAACTGTCCCTGTCAATTTTGTGGACAAATAATAGGTCTGTAGAAAATAGTTTTTCCCAGATATTCTAGACTATAAGATCCCAAGGGTATCCAAGGTCACTCCATCTCTCATGGAAATGCCTCCTCCAGTTTTGGAGAGGGGGACATGGCAGAAGGATCCCACCCTGGCTCCCATACTCAGACACTATGTCTCACCTGGATTTGTGGGTTGTTCTTGCTTTCCCTACCTTGTCTTATCCTCCTTCAGCTCATCCTCCACTGGGTATCCAGAGGGATCTCTCTAAAATGCAGATTTGACCCCATCCTTACCCCTCTCAAAGCCTATCAGTGCCTGCCTCCCTCTGCATTCAGTTATAGAATGATATCTAACTTCCTTGGGAAAGTACACAATTGTTCCCCACCTTTTCTCCTTTCTCTTTCTCCTTTCTTTCCTTTCTTTCTTCTCTCCTTCCTCCTTCCACATTCCCCCTTTCTTTTTTCCTCCTTCTTCCTCCTCCTCCCCCATCTACTGTCTCCCTGCCTTTGTTTCTTTTTGGCTTATCTCTTCAGGATTTCTAGCTCTTCTTTGTCTTTGATTACCACCCACTAGGCTTTTTTTTTCTTACCTGAATGCCTTTTTTTCATGCAGGAATCCTCTATTTTAAATCCCTGGTCTTCTTATGACACTCACTCAACCCTTAGGAGTCAGCTCAGGTAGTATCTGCACCAAGAAGCCTTTGCTCCCCACCCCCCTGATTGGGAATAAGTGGGAGCTATCCTTCCCCCACTCTTCAAAACTAGTATGTGTGCATCTCCATCTCTGAACTTTCCATGGTGTGTTATATTTAATTGCTTATGTGTCCTCCAGTAAACTATGAGATGCTTAATGGCAAGGACCAAATATTACTTTCTTATATTCCTAATGCCTAACCTAGGAATGTCACCATGGTCGGCACTAAAAGATGTTCATTGGACAAATGAGTGAACATGATTTCAAAGGGGGATCCTTTTGATGCCCTTGTGTAATCCCTTGCCACACTGACTTTTAGTTTGGCTTTGTGACTTGCTCTGGCTAATAATATCGAAAAACATGACACACGTAGAAATCTGATGAGTAACAGTGTAATGGGACTCGCTCTCTGGGAACGTTGCTGACGGTGCTGAAAACGCCTGGGCTAGCTGCCTGGAGGACGAGGAACATGCAGGAGGAGGCCCAGCTGAAAACCCGTGCCAATGACGAGACACATGGCGAGGCTGGTTCAATCATTCAGCTTTAGCTGAGCCACCGGGGGACTGCAGCCAGATGAGTGTCCCTGTGGTACCGCCCCAAGAATTACCCAGCTGACCTAACTCAAACTGCTGACCCAAGAAAGACTTAGTAAAAAAAATGGTAGTTGTTTTGGGCCACCAAGTTTTGTGGTGGTTGCTACACAGCAGAGGTTAACTGAAAATACTGGGGAAAAGCCTGCATGTTAGAGGCAAAACCAAGGAAGGAGAGGAGGGGCAAGAAGAGAATTAGAGGCAAAACAGCACAGAGTTCCCCAAGAGTTCTTTAACATAAATAAGTATAGTGCTGATATAAGTCTTTAGTTGTTGAAATGAAGCTAAACCTAGAATTGGAAGTCCTGGATTTCATGTGCAGCCCTACCACAGACAAGCCCTGTGAATGTGACAAATCATTTAACCTCTGGGAATCTAAGTTGCTTTATCGTCAAAATGGGGTGATTCATAGGTACATCTGTCTGTCTTTCTCCTACTTCCACTAATCTTACAAGGTTGATAGGGAATTGAACATACATCACCTGTCCAAGCACTAATGTTGAAATTAGTTAGTAACTTTGGATTACAAATGTCTGAGACAGCTTTTGAATCACTGTGATCAAAATATCTGACAAGAACAACTTAGAGGAGGGAAAACTTATTAGTGGCTCAAGGTTTAAGAGGTTTCAGTTCACAAATGGCTGACGTCACTGCTCTGGGCCCAAGGTGAGGCAGAGTACCATGGCAGAAGGGCCAGTGGAGGAAAGCTGCTCAGTTCATAGTGAGGTCAGGAAACAGGGGCTGGGAAAGGGGCCATAGGGAAGATGCACCCTTACAGGGCACACCCCCAGTGACCTACCTCCTCTAACCATGTCCTGCCTGCCTATAGTTACCACCCAGCAGTCCATTCAAACTAGGATGGACTGATTATGTTACAGTTCTTATAATTTAATCATTTCACATCTAAACAGTCTGAATTAACAGGAGCTTTGGGGAGACACTTCATATCCAAACCATAATATAACACTAACATACACTTGCAGATGGACAAAAGCTGGTAGAACAGTGAGAGAAGATGCGGTTAGACTGTGGACATGTCCCATGGTATAAGATAATGCTTCTCTAACAGGTGTTTCAACAACTGGAGTGTCAGTGGTTATCTTACCGGTTTCTTTTATGAGGTGTTATCTTATGCAAATCTCCCCCACTTCCAGTGCTTATAATCTAGTTTTACATCATCAACTGAAGGTCAGGAGGATATGTGGTATCAAAGCAAAAGTTCAAGGCCAGGGGTAAGACATGCCAGGCTCTGTCTCTGACTAACCTAGAGACTGTGTATCTTAAACTTGCAGAGACTGATTCTCTAATTGTAAAATATGAGGGTGAAAATATTTGCCAAAAGTACCCCCAGGGAGGTTTGAGAAAGACAAATGTGATGATGTTTGTGGAAGGGGCTTTGAACTAGCTAGTCCCTGCACAAAAGGCAAAGTGGAATGACCATGCCCATTCAGTAAAACATACCCAGTATTTGGAGGATACCATGATGTGCCAGTCACTGGGCTACATGGTAGGTTTTACAGGGGAAAAATGGGGAAACCTATATTTTGAGGTGTGAGGTAATCTGCCTGTGGCCACATAATTAATAAACGACTCAGCTGGATTCAAATCCTTATCTACCTCATTCCAGTGCCTGGACTTGCATAGTTCTGGGCAGCCTCCAAAAGAAACCTCTTCAGCCCATAGCAGAACAGAATTATTGGCTAGGTAGTTTGCCATTAAATAGGGTCACCAGCTTGTGGCTAAAGAAACAGATGATGAAAAAAGTGCTGGGGGAGAAAATGCCTGTTTACAAACACAGCTTAATTAATTAGTCAATTCAGATGAGGCAGAAGAGGCGGGTTTCCAGATGTCTGACAGGGAGAATTAATTAACAGAAAAGCAACAGTCCCCAGGCCTTGGGTTCATGTCCAGATCACACAGTGGAATTAGATTACTAAACTGCCTCAGTGCCCCTCACCTTAATGAAATTGCCCCTCAACTTAAGCCATTTAAAATGACAACTACACCAACTAAAACTTCAAATGAAGTTCAGAAAAGAAGGTAAAGAAGATTTCAGTTTTATTCTCACTGTTACATAGAGCAAGAATACAATTAAAGTGAAGTTAGGTTACTCCCCAGTAACACCTGGATTCCTAACAGCAAGTAAGATGGAAAGGTTAGGTAACACTTTAATCCCAACAGGAAAAGTTACCAACTTTGTTTCAACTGTCTTTAGAGGTACAATGAAAGTGTATCACGGAAAGTTAAACTTCCAGAATGTGCCTTCATTTTGCTTGAAAGGATAAAGGACTGTTTAGGAAAGAGACAGAAATTCTCTCATTTGAGTCCCTTGTAAAGAGAAAGTACAGGTGAATCTGTAGGAATCATAACAAAATGGGATTGGGTCCATTCAGAATAATAACGATGAGCCAATCTCAAATGAAACATATACTCTGGCTGCCCTCCTGTGACTTGATGAGTGAAGTCACTTTCCAGGAATGGGTCCCTCTTTTGCTGCCACAGGTAATGTTTCCTGGGAGTTTGAAAAGGGCTCCTGACTTGTTGATATTTGTATCAGTGAATTTCCACGTATTCTGCAGCTGTCTGGGACTTGTCTTCTGCCTAATTAAGCAGAGGAAGTTAATGAGGTATGAAGTGACTTCGTGCCACAGAGTAAATAGAATACAATGTACATAGAGGGAAGGGTCGAGGCAAGGAGTCACGTGAATCTGGAGGGTTTGGGGCTGAGCAGAAGTTGCATTCTACTGCTAGGGAGAGCATGAATGTAGACAGATCTGGGAGTGACCTAGAGAACAAGTTGGTTTCCAAACAGGCTGCATATCAGAACCACCTGTAACGCTATCAGAATAATGGTTCCTGGACCCTGCCCCACAGCAACAATTTTGGAATCTCTAGGCAGGATATAGTCTAAACAATAGTATTATTGAAAATTTCCTCCAACACCACTCATCTATAGCAAGCTCTTCATTTTACAAGTGAGGAAATGAGGAAATACAGGTTGAACATAGCTGGTCTGAAAATTCAAAATCTGAAATCTTCCCAAATCTGAAATTTTTTGAGCACCAACATGGTTTTCAAATAAGGAATTCTCAACCTGTACATTGGGAGCCGCAGAAAGAGAGATGGTGCTGGTCCATGGTATAAGGGGACATTGCACTGAGTTGCCCTGAGCAGCTGGCCTCCTTACTCATTCATAGCTTTCATCTCACTTGATGGTAATGTTACTCCCACTGTTGGGATCCTTCCTGCACCTTGTAGGCCTGTTGCTTGGCACATATTCGGAGCTTCCTTCATCCATGCAGAGTGAGGCTGAAGAGTTTAGAGCAGTCATCTCAGCACCCCTTGGGAACTTGTTAGTAGAAATGCAAATTCTCAGGCTTTGCTCCAGACATACTGAATCAGCACTGTGGGGGTGGAACCCAGAAATCTGGGTTTTAATAAGCCTCATGCATGCTAACTTTTGAGAAACAGCCGTTTACATATCCTTTTTGTAAAATGGGGCTTTAAATTCATGGAGAAAAGTGGATGGTAATGATTGTGGGGTTCATGAGGTCACTGCCCCTGCAGCTGAGGCTGGAGGCTGGAGGCTGGCAGGATTTACTGTGGAGTAACCAAAAACCTCAGGATACAACTCATCCCCTCCTATAATGAGGATTTCGATATTTACCATGCTCTCTGCCTAACTTGCAGCAAGCCGGTGGAAATAAATGTCTTTTGTTTGCTCAAAGAGATCTGATGCCAAACTGATAAATTCCCATTTTGAAAAATTTTCTTTGCTCCTCAGAGAGGGCTTTTTCAGTACTCTACCTGATCTTAACTTACATATTCCTATTGTCAACTCTTGATTATATATTATAATAGATAATTAGAAAGATGCATGCAATAGTAAAAAAAAAAAAAATCACCATTTGATTTGACTTGCAAAATGGATTCACAACTCATACCCAGTCAGTAACACAAGCACCACCCCCAAGCCCACCCCCACCCAGTTCTGATTCTCCCTTGGCTCCAGGCCCTTCTCAGCGCCTACGACACAGCTGTTGACAGGAGGAATGTGCCGAAATGATGGAAGAGCTGGGTCACAGTAGATAATCCATTTATGGATAATAAAAAATGTGTGTCACACTTCAGTGACCATGTCAGTTCTGAGCTGCTATATGTACATAAGAGAGCCTTCATACCCAGGATGGCTTTCAAAGCAAAGTGAAAAACCCATATGATGTAGCTATGTTCCTACTCAATTTTTAACTCACCCTAGAGTAAAAGGGAGAAATAAACTCTCTAACAAATATTTGCTGGTCACATGTCCTGTGCTGGTCTTGAGTGAGACCCTGCAGGGAATGTAAAGGGGATACATAGAACCTACTTTCAAGGAGCTCATAATCAAATGGAGAAGAAATACACACACTGAGAAACAAGTTCTAACATCTGATGGAATAGCTGTGGTAGGCTAACTGCTGTAAGAAATAGTCTGTGAAAATGTATTAAAGTTCCAACACAAAAGAATTTCATTTCTAGTTCACATAACCGTGTTGAATTTGGCAGGGCAGCTTCCTATTTGCAGCCATTTGGGGACTCCTGCCAATGGAGATTCTGCCATCTTCAACATGACACTTCCAAGGTCCCTAGGTGGTGTCTGCATTCTAGCTAGTGAGAGACCAAAGGAGTAGACTTGACAGTTGAGTTTGCTTGGGAAGATGTTAAGAGCCAGGCTGGAAGAGAGTGATACCTTCACTTCTGCTCATGTGGCAACCATGAGGCATTAGTGACATGACGTCACCTAACTGAAAGAGTGGCTGGGAAATAGAGTCCTTCTGTGTACTGGGAAGAAGGACGAGTTCTGGTGAAAGCTAGTAGTTTTGGCCATATGAGGCTTAGGGGAGCCTAGAAATGGTATTCTTCATAAGGACCTGTCTGGTTCATTGTTTCTCATTCTCATATATTACTTTTGTAACTTCTGAAGATTGCTTCATCTGAACTCATGGCTACTTCCTTGAATGTTTTCCTAGAGCTCTGTGCAACACTGAACAGTACAGTCCCTTCCAAAGATGAGTGTTACTGGAGGGGAAAATCTTAGCAAGAGTGGAGCAGCGATCTTCAAATGATGCTATCTTGACCTCTTTCTTCCTACTTCTGACCAATGACTCATTTCTTCAGGTCACACATGAAAACTACTTTAGTGTCGGCATGTTAGGATATGACGGGTTTCATTCAGGTGCTGGGGCCAAGATAGGGTCCAGGAAGGCAGGACGTGAACTGTTATACTCAGCACAAATGCCTGCCCTGGGGTCTGATGGGATTCTAATGCTGAGAGGAGGTTTAAAAATATAGACTGTGAAGCAATATGGTGAAGAGAAAAATATCTTTATGGCAGCATAACATCAGTTTGGAAATGGAGAGGGTAATTTGCATTTTCTATTTTTTTTTTTTCTTTTAACAGGGGAGGGATCTCAATAGGCTGGTTTCAAGAGTGCCCTCTGGGTGAAGAATGGATACCAACCTTCCTTTTCCCCCTCACTACCCTGCCATCACTTCAGGGCACAGGGAGGAGCAAAGGGAAGGGGGAAATGCAGCCACATCTGCACTTATACCCCTTACTGCTCTTCTGCAAAGATGCTTTCCTAATTGGAATCAATGGACACCCAGTGTCAGCAGTGCCTGTTGGAAAGAGCAGCCAGAAGTAGTGATGAAACGGTTGAGTGTAAGCACAGGAGGATTAGCAAATATGTGAGCGTGGGCCCGCAGTCAGCCATGTGTTCATGACAGCTTAACTTAGGCAGCTAGCAAAAGAGAGGGACCCAAAGTGTGCTGTATTTTGGGCCTTTTGTGGTAGAGACATAAACTCAGGGATAACTTGAGTGTACTGATACCTGTCATTAGGATACTAGTTCTCGCTCTTTCAAGTTTTCTTCAACTAATGCTACTACACAACTACTATGGTTTAAATATCCCCATCAGAATTTAATCTCCATTGTGAAGTATTACAAAGATGGAAGCCTACTCCAACTATAATATTTACAGGCAGGACTTCTGGGAAGTAATTATTGTTAAATGAGGCCATCAGGAAAGCCCTGATCCAATGGGACTGTGGTTTGATAAGAGGAGAGATTTGAGCCAGGAAACCAAGTCCCTGTGATACTTGTGCACTTCAGGACTCTGCAGAGGCTCGATTTTGAACTTTAGAACTGCGAACCCAAAAACCTCTTCTCTTTATAAATTACCCAGTTTATGGTATTCAGTTGTAGTAACAGAAAAGGGACTAAAACAACAAATATCAGAAGACAGGTACTTTTCAGGTGCTGGGGATAGAGATGACAGAGTAGTTCCTGTCCTTCAGAAGTTTACGTTCTAGGCAGAAAGGAAGATTACAAGTGATAAAAGTCATGTGTCATAACAATAGGGGTACATCCTAAAAAATGTGTCATTAGGCAATCTCATTGCTGTATGACCAACATAAAATGTACTTACACAAACTAAGATGGCTATGATGTCAATAGGCAATAAAATCTTATGGGACCACCAATGTTTGTAGTCCATGGTCGACTGTGATGTTCCTATGTAGTGTATGACTGCTCAGTAATGCCTCAGCTAGATAGAGCTACTATTAAGATAAATAAAGGAGATGGGGGATGTAGCTCGGTGGTATAATGTTCAACTAGTATGTGTGCATGAGGCCCTGGATCAATCCCCAACACCAAAATTAATAATAATAATAATAAATAATAATAATAATAATAATAAATTAAGGGCGGGAAGGAGGATAGTATGTGATGGGATTTCTACAGGGTGGTCAGGAAAACTATAAAGATGTGACACATGAACAGAGATAACTAGAATGAGAGTTGTATGACTATCTGAAGGAAGATTTCAGGCAGAGAATCTGCAAGAGCAAAGATATTCTGAGGAGTGCTTTCTGGGAGTGTTTAACAGCAAATTGGTCATTATAGCTGGAGTGGGGGGACCTGGGAGAGTGGCAGAAAATGAGCCTGGGAAGGTAGGGAGGAGACGCCAAGACTATAGACCACAGGGAGGTTTTGGATAGTCCGGGTTTGATGGAATGCTATTGTAGGTGAAGCAAATGACTGAAATGAACTGCTATGTTTTGAAAGAACAATTTTGGCTGCTACATAGAGAATCCACCCTGGGGATCAGGAGTGGATGCAGAGGACAAGTGAGGGGATGATGGGGCTTTGACTGTAATGATAGCATTAGAGGAAGTGTGAATTGGATAGCTTCAGGATATGTTGGGAAGGTAAAGAGACAGGATTTTCTGATGAATCTGATGGGAGGTGGAGTTTGAAACAAGGATAACTAAGTTCTGGAGTTCGAGTAACTGGGTGAATGGAAAGGCCATTTACTGAGAAAGATCCTACACAGAAGAGGATTAGGCTGGGACCAGTGTAGACACTCATACCCAATGGGCTACGGTAGTGCCCAGATCTGCTACTTAAGAACTACTTAGGCAAGTTTTCTCTATGTCTGGGTTTCATTCTCTATGAAATGGGACTATTAATAAACACCTTCCACAGAGGGTTGTTAAGAATATTAAAGAAGTTAATACCTTCAAGGCACTTAAAGTAGCATCTGGAGTATAGAGAGGCCTCAATTCATATTGGCTAAAATGAGACATGGAGGGTGGGAAGCAGATTTGTACAGAAAAAGGAGTGTTCTTGGAGGTGAGGTAAGTTTGAAACCCCTATCGTACATTGTAGTAGAAATATCAATAAGAAAGTAGGCCTATGAGTGCAGGGTTCACATGAAAGTTACATATGGGAGATACAAATTTGGGAGAGACTGACATGTAGAAGGTTTTGTGAGTCAAGGGATTGGATGGTGTGTTAGTCAGCTTTTGTGTCATAGTGACCAAAATACTTGACAAAAACATATTAGGTGAAAATGTATTTGGGGCTCATGGTTTCAGAGGTCTCAGTCCATTGATGGCCCATTCCATTGCTCTGGGTCCAAGATGAGGCAGAACATCATGGTAGAAGGGCCCAGCTGAGGAAAACTGCTCATCTCATGGCAGCCAGGAAGCAGAGGGGAAGGGGTAAATGTCCACAGGGAAGAACAACTCTTCCAGGCCACACCCCCCATGACCCAACTTCCTCTAACCACACATACTCTACTTGCCTAGAGTTACCACCCAGTTCATTCAAACTAGAATAGACAGATTAGATTATTCCTGCATTAATTTGGGAGCTTCAGGGGGACACCTCATATCCAAACGATAACAGATAGTATAATCTTGCCCTCACTGAAGAAATTCAGGCAACTGACAAGATACACCTGAGTTCTGAAAGCTATAAAGAAAAAAGGAGGCATGTAGGGTAGCATGCAGAAAGAACTAATCTAGATTTAGGTAACTGATGTTTAAGTTCAACTCTGAAGAATGACCCTCTGCTCATAATTATGCTCACTGCTCCCATTTGTGTATTTTTAGTCATAACACACTTGCCCCATATTGAGTAGGTTAAAAAGCAGAGTGAGAAAATTAATTATGCACCCACACATACTTCCTTATGAAAAATATCATTCAGTTTTCTCAAGTGAGATAATCTGTCACCAATAAAGTTTGGGCATCTACCAGCAAATGGAAATGTCACAATTTCCATACAGTTAAGAGTTTGCAGCAAGAAATAGTTCATGGCTTAGTCAGCATTTTCTCAAAATGATAATGATAATCACAGCACAAGGCCTTCCCTAAACTAACAAATGATTATCCTCCATAACTTAAGAGTAAACAGGACTTGATGAGAAGATATACTAGTTTTCTTCCATGCTGAGGACATTAGAGTATTAATATATATATATACAAAGAAGCTATAAAAATTAAGCAGCCTATTCAAATAGCCAATGAACAACTCCAACACCCTTCTTTCTCCCTTTACTCCCACTTGGTGAACCAAATACAAAAGAACCAGACTTCACCTACTTAGTAATACCTAGTAAATTGTTTCCCCCAACTTCAATGGAGCCTGGTTAAGAGTTTAGGACAAACTGATGTTAAGTGTGCATGTCTGAGTGGCAAAGGGAATTTAAAGAAACAAGACTAGATTTCTTACTGAAGTGGAAAGGAAGGTTTCCACTCTTCAGAAAGACCTGCTGTCATCTTTTTGCTGTCCCAGATGGTGAAAGTTATATACTCCTTGATCTGAGCCAAAGATGATGTACGAGAAAACAAAGTGACAAACAAGGTCTGCTCAAAGAAACTGGCCAAAGGCTCATCTTCAATGGCTTTAAGCACACAGAGACCAGTTCCCAGACAAGGAAACCTCCCCTGACCCTGTTTTCCACACTATGCGTCACAAGGTAAGTGAAAAATGTCTTGTAACAAACTCTAAAGAGTCCCATAATCCCTGTAAATGACAATCGACAATCATATTTAAAAGCCTGTAGGCTCAGGTTTTTTTTTTTTTTAATAAATTTTCTGTAAGAAGTAAACCAAGGTCAAGATATGTGCACATACGTGCAGGTGGAAGGTTATTGGCAGAGGCAACCACTGACAACAGAAAGTAACACTGGGGAAAAGCCAAGTCTTGGTTCTAAGAACTGGGCTTTCTAGTTTTCAGAACCTCAGTCAAGAACATAAGAGGGTCTTTTTAACTTGCAAGTTATATGAATCTCCAGTTAAATGAAAATCCATCCCATCTCTGTTTGAACTCTCATTTCAGAATGGCTGTAACTTAAAAATTCAAGTACTAGGACTGGGGTTATGGCTCAGTGGTAGAGCACTTGCCTAGCATGTGTGAGGCACTGTGTTTGATCCGCAGCACCACATGCAAAACTAAATAAAATAAAGTTATTTAAAAAAGGTGCAAGTACCAGAGCACAGGCTTCAACAATGAAGAAGCACTTGGAAAATGAGGTTAGAGGGGGCTCCTGGGAAGTTATGTCGTCCAGAGGACTGTGTACTCCTGGTGACCTCAGCACAGTAAACCTGTCCTACCCCTATCTGTGGAAATGGAATGGGTCTGAATTTCCATGACTCCACTTCTGACCTAATCACACTACCCCTGGCTCCCCCTGGATAGAGAACAATCCATGGTGAAGACGAGACCTTCTCCAAGCCTTTGTTATACCCCATGGGAAGAAAATGGAAAAGGACATTCATGATATGCCTGCTGTCCATTTACTAAGGAGGGAACTGATGTTCAGAAAAGTTGACTCACTTGCCAAGGTCATTGCAGTAAAAAGTTGCAGAATCAAAATTCAGACACTGAATATGTCTCCCCAAATCCATATTCTTTCCAGGGAAGGTAGTCTGGTTGGCATCATGCCCATCCTACTAAAGTTCCTAGCAGAATTTTAGGAACATTGTTTCTTGATTCATAGACTGTGGAAACCAGTCTGCAGCAGACCCTCATGCCAGAGAGCATCTTGGACTGACCATAAAAATAAAAAGATTCTGCAGTAGTAGAGGCAATAAAAGCAGTCATAGTGTTCATAGACATTGAAAGGTCTGTTCTAATACTTGATAAATCCTGCTGCTCCCAGCAGTCACCGTGTTAATGGCTTGTTCATACCTGAAAACCATGAACGGGTCCCTTCTCAACATTTGATGTCCCATCTCCTTTTAGGTTGCCACACGTGTTCCATTTACTGCCCTGTTAAACATTTTCTTACTTTCCAATAGACATTCACAAGGTTCTTTTTGACTTCTATAAATTCTGCTGTTTTCAATAGGACCCAATAATGGAGAAAGACTGGAAGAACACAGTGCACCATGGAAGAAGGATGTCCTACCAGCACTCAGAACTCTTATCAGAGCTTACTGCACCTCTGCGGGGTTCACACTGCTCTTCCTTCCTTTTGCTACATTACTTCCTCCATTTCTTACCTGTTTCCCCCAACCAAGGCTTCTTCTTCCCTTCGCCTTTTGCCTTTCTTTAATGCGCTTTCTCTTTACTTTTTCCATCTCTTTCACTTACTAGATTTCCCATATCCTCTTCCTTCACTTTCACCACTTGCTATTCTTCACCTTTACTTGCTTTCTTCATTTTTCTGAGGCAAATTGTTGAGTCCAAAAAGCACAGATTTTGAAATCACACGAACCTGGTTCACATGCTAGTTCTTCTACTTACTGTGCCCTTTGAAAAGCAACTTTCTACCCCTTCCCTCAGTGTTCTCATCTATAAAATGTAGACATCAGCCCTATACATAGATCTGAATATTATATGATAGCCTGTGAAAATTCAATTCAGGACTTTGTATGGAAGGAGGACATTAATAAGTGATAGGTAAAACCCCTACTTCTGTCCTGCCTCTTGTTTTACTGTCATTAACCCTACCTTTCCTCACACATGGTGTTAGTCAGTTTTTCATTGCCATGAACAACTTAAAGGAGAGAAAGTTTATTTTGGCTCATGGTTTCAGAGTTTCAGTCCATGATTGGCTGACTCCATTGCTCTGGGCCCAAGGTGAGGCAGAGAATCATGGCAGAAGGGTGTGGTGGAGGAATGCTGCTGTTTGTGGAGACCAGGAAGCAGAGAGAGAGAAATTGTCATATTCCCTGAGGGGAAGGGCCTTGGGGAATATGAACCCTCCCAGGGCTCTCCCAGTGACCCACCTTTTCCTGCCATATCTCACCTGCCTACAATTAGCACCCAGTCAGTTCATTCAAATCAGGATGGATTGACTAAGTTACAGCTGTTATTCTCTAATCATTTTACCTCTGAACATTCCTGTATTAACACAGGAGCTTTTGGGGGACACCTCATTCCAAACCATACATGTATTAATACCCTCTTCTCTTTGTTCTGCCCCAGAGCTGCTGTCTGTGGTCCTTGCTCAGCATCCAGGTCACTTCCTCTTGCTATGCCATGGTTCCTCTTTCAGTGGATTCTCCTCATGGTGTATGCTCCTCTACTCTGACTCCATTTTATAAAAAAATATTAGATGTTGATAAACCTTTATTTTATTCATTATTTATATGTGGTACTGAGAATTGAACCCAATGCCTCACACATGCTAGGCAAGTGCTCTGCCACTGCTGAGTCCATTTTTAAGTGGGAATAATTATACATTATGGAATGCTGCCTATAGAAAAAATGTTCAAGCATCTCAGTGAAATGCTGGTTTTTTAAATGGTAATAACAGTATTAAATACTGGAACATTCTGAACTATTAATGTTGAGGAAGATGAAGGTCAAGGAATGGCCAGGTTTCCCTGTGACTGAGACAGAGCCTAGCTAGTAGGTAACTTGCATAGGTAAGGACCACATGCTTAATCTACCCAGGTAGTCAGAAAACAGTGAAAGGAACTTTTTTATGTTTTGTTTGATTGATTGGAAGTTTTTAAAATTTATGAACAATAGTAACCACTAGCTTTTACACTAGGTTTCTTTTTAGTGGACACAATTCTATTATAAGGAGAACCATTTAGGGGTGAACCTTTCATATAATCTTCAAAATCATAGCTCTCCTTTCCAGAAAACATAGGACCCCAACTATATGCATCGGTTTTTACTGTGGCAAATGCTGACCCCTGCTGCAGAATCAGATCAAGTTAATTTGAGGCTTGCTACAATCACCATATCTTTGGTAGTTTAGCCTGACCTGCCATTTCCATGTCTTCAGACTTTTCTTGTCTTTATTTTCTCTGAGTTCTTGACTTCCTCTTTGCCCTTGCCGTTACTGAACTTCATCCTGTTAGTTTGTGATTACTTGTCCAATTTGTTGAGGTCATTTCCAATTCTAATCGCATCCCCCAAGGCTTTAGTCTCCACTTTAAATTCAGTCTCATCTATGAACTTAATGAGCATGCTGTTGCAGTATCCAAGTCATTGATGACAATCTTAACTAGAAGTGGATCCAGGACTGAGCCTATGCAACACCATTTTTATGTGGTTTCTTGTCAAAAGAAATACATGTGCAGGTGCTTTAATGAAGTTCAGGGAAAAAATATAAAGCCTCTCTCCAGAACCTGGGATCATTCAAGTAGAATTTGTAACATTTTTGGCACTTCAAAGCTCTACTTCCACACAACTGAAATTTAATAATGCAAGTTGTTGCTCAAAACATAACTTTATTTCTTTAAAAAAGTCATTATTGTAAATATAAAAGCCAGTTTAGTGTGAGCTGCTCTGATGACTATCATTTTTTTGTGTGATATAACTAGCTGCCAATATTTTATTCCAGAATTCTCACGTGAAAATTGAAGAAATGGAAGCCCTGGTTAGTTCAGTGACTGCTCAGGGTCATGGAGTGTGCTTGTGACAGAGCAGGGGCTTGAATTTGGGATTTTTGGACACAGAGTTCTGAACTCTTTCCATATGGCATGATTCCATGGGTACCAAACTTATTGTTCAAATTTAGTATATGCTACAAAAGAAAATACCACCAATTATAACAGCACTTGATTAAAATGCCTCACCAAACAATGAAATATTTCTTTTTCTGTGATGAATCACCATCAACTCAGTCCCTAGAGATAAAAGTTATTCTAAATTTTCTTACACTGGAGATATGTCAACAATCTTCCTTAGGAAAAGTTATTTTATAAAAGATATTTGGCTCTGAGTCTGGAAAAGAACCATCATTTGTGAAAAAAAAAATCAGGTACTTGGCTTTAATTTTTATATAAACTACTTCTGCCTCTTCCCCATTCTTTTCTCCCCCTCAAACCTTAATACTTCATTTCTTTCCCTTTTGATACTGGATTCATTCTCCAGTATCACAGACATCAACAGCTCCCTACTCTGACTTTCCTTAACATCTTTCCCTCCAATTCACTGAGTCTTGGATTCATTTGAATTTTTCTACAAGGCAATTTCTACATAAATACATGTCTAAAAGCAGGGAGCAAAGGGGGGCGGTGTAAAAATCTACTTGTAGATTCTGGGGGAGAAGGAGAAGAAAGGTATATTTTAAAGAAGGATTAGAAGAACTCAAGGACATCACCTCACCTAAAAACCATGCATTCTTCCAATTAGTCACCATAAAACACTGAAGTGTTTTTTTTAACTCCTCAGACAATGCTTACTGACTTAAAAATGGGAGTCTCTAACAGCTGCTACATGGAACAAAAACAACGATATGATAAAGAGTAAATCATGAGAGATTAATGTTAGGAGGTTCTTTCCCCTACCCCCAAAAAAGAAGAAGAAATCAAAATCAACAACAACAGTAACCCAAAAAACATTCAAGAAATGCATGCATTTCTTCTAATAAAGTTTCGGGCAGAAGTACCTGATCTTTTTGCTGTGCCCCTCTTTTATCACCCATCCCCCAATTCCAACATTTATCTTTGACTCCTCTTCTCCATGTGTGTCTCCCATCTGGGAAGGAACCAGGAGTCCTTTCCTATGTATTATATAGACTGCTCGCTGAATCCTCACTATAACCAGAAGTGGTAGGTATCACTGTGGTGGACACACCCTAAGGTCAGCCACTGAGTTACTACCTTCTATAGTCCCCTACCCTGTGATCTGCTCTAACCTTTGGAATGTGGCAAATGTGACAGGATGCTACTCCCTTAATGAGATCATGTTGTAATGGCAAAGGTAATGTGATGTCACCCTATGATAATGACATGTTATATAAGATTTCTTAATAGATTGAGGGAGCAAATCTCCTCCTGGCATTGAAGGATCAAACAGTATATTGTCCACTGTCTATGGAAAGGGCCATGTGGCCAGGAGCTACATGTGGCCTCTAATAGCTGAGAGTGTCTCCAGCTAACCCCCAGCAAGAACCTCAGTCAAATAGCCACAAGCAAATTAATTCTACCAACAAGCAATATGAGAAAGGAAGTAGATTTTTCCTCACTGAAACCTCCAGATGAGGACATAGCATGGCTGACAATCTGAATTCAGTGTGGTAAGAAGTACAAAATTGAAGGCCAGCTAAAGACATGCCTAGACTCCAAATCCCCAGAGACTGTGAGATCACAAGTGTGTGCTGTTTAAGCCACAGGGTTTATGGAAATTTGTTATGCAACAATAGAAAGCTAAAAACAATTCATTGTTTTATGGAGGAGGAAAGCAAATGTTTTAGTCAGTTGTTTTGCTGCTGTGACTAAAAGACCCGACAAGAATAATTAGAGGAAGAAAAGTTTATTTGAGGGCTCATGGTTTCAGAGGTCTCAGATCATAGATAGCTGGCCCCATTTCTTGGTGCTGGGGGTGAGGCAGAACATTATGGTGGAAGTGTGTGGTGGAAGAAAGCAGGTCACAACATGGCCACTAGGAAGCAGAAGAAACGACTCCTCTACTCACCAGATACAAAATATATACACGAAAGGCATGGCCCCCAAGGCCCTTTTCCTCCAGTCACACCCTACCCACACCCTACCTGCCTTTTCTTACAACTCAGTTAATGTCATCAAGGGATTGGTGGACTGTTTGGGTTAAGGTTCTCAGAACCCAATCATTTCACCTCTAAGCCTTCTGGCATTATCTTATACATGAGCTTTTGGAGGACACCTCACATCTAAACCATAACAGCAAGTTTTGAAGAAGTTACTTAACTTCACTTAAAGTTGAACAACCATTAAGCAACAGAACTCATATTTAAACTTAGATCTCCCTAAAGTTTAGAAGGTCAAATGCTCTCTAATCACATTTGCCTTCTATCCTTCCCTTCACATTGTCATTATTGACTGAATACTACCAATGTGGGTTACAAAATGACTTATGGCCGTTATGAACCTGTAATGTCCATGAACTAGAGGCCAAAATGTAAAACATTGAAGTGATCTTCTCTCCTCCTACCCTCATGTCAGGGAATGCTGCCTACTTCTCACTCCTGAAAGAAAGGAAGGGAGAAGAAGAGGGTTAGGGCGCAAAGGAGGGGGCTGCCTGACTAGCACTGAAGCAGGGCCTTTGCCCCCTGGAAAGGGGAATTAAAGGAATGTCCTCCATGAGAGAACTGTTCCACCTAGGCAAGAGCTCTGAGGGTCACAGTAATGACTCTCTCCAGGTATACCTCCGTGGCACAAGCCTGGAGCCTGTGAATAAGCCTCCATGCGTTGGGTTAATGCCTGGTTACAGAGATTCCTGCCACAGCTTTACTTCAATACTATTGGTCTGGGTTGGATGAAAGAACCCTGGCAGCAGGCTGACTTTGAGCTTGACCAGTCAGGGAGCAAATATCTAAGGGGCTGTTTGTTTGATGTGGATTATAAAGGCTGAAATTTCACTGGCTAAGCTTGGTTGGGCCAGTCTGTTGCTGGACCACATTGGCCTGTATTTATATGTGCCTCAGTTAAATTACTGGAACAGTAATAAACTAGGTGTGTCAAAATTTTGACATGCCAAATTACATGGGAGTAAACAGGGGATAGTATAAAGCCTAGCTCTGTCTGTTTCATCATGATGCTAAATTTCTAAAGCATGATTTCACAATGAACTCAACAGTTGAGAGCCTGTTCCATCCTAGGCCCAGGGCTGAGAGCTGTGAGGGAAACCAGGGTGAGCCAGATGCAGCCCTCAGCCTCCCAGAGTCAATAATCTACTAGGACAGAAAAGCATGTACACAGATAGCTAAATAACCTTCCAGACATTTGCAATTCACCTCTCTGGAGCAGGCAATAGTAAAGGCACTGCCAACCCCAGCCTAAATGCAGTCTCTTGATGATACTAAGTCACTTGGAAGACCAGTTGGCAGGTGTGAAAGGCCTAAGGGGCAGGCTGTCATTTGCTATAACAATTTGTAGAATTTTGAATTTCCTCCCACTGCCACAGAGAAAGCAGTCTCTCCTTTGGTGAAAGATCTTACTTATTATGATTACCCTTATGATAATGGGCAGATTCCAGCTGTAAATGAGTATGTGGTCAATGAACATTTCTGGATTGATCATCTTAACCTTTCAAGCAGAAGGCACTCATAGGCAATGTAGAATGAGGACATCAGAACATGGGTGCCCTGGAGGATCCCGTGATCTAGTTAAATAAAAATTAATTACATGTAAAATTAAATGCCTAAGAGACAAAGGAATTGCAGGAGACTTATTGTTACACCTCCTTGAGAGTCCAGTATCTTCTTTAAATGATGAGGATATTAGATTTGACATATATGCTGTGTGTGACTGACATCACAAGGGAGAGATGGAAAAGAGAAAGGAATAAGAAAATAGCACATTAAATATTGATTTCCATCATAAACTGGTTTGAATCTGTGGTCTGCCACTAATTTAATTGTGTGGCCTTGGCAAGCTAACTACCATCACTGAGTTTGGTTTCCTCATTTGAAGGGGATGATGTTACTGATCTTGCATGTAGAGCTGTATGATATGTGTGAAACCTGTAGCATGATGATTTGCATGTAGTGGATGCTGAAAGTTGAAGGAAGGAATGAAGGCAAGAAAGCACACAAAGAAGGTGGAAAATAAAAGGAGGACTGATTTCTTCACCTGTCTTATTTTCCTTGATTGTTTAAGGCTTTCCTCTAAAACTTCTCAGATTTATCTACTTTCCTCTTTTGCAGCAGCAATTGGTGCTGAGGATGAATTGCTCAGGGTTCCACAAAGTGATAGGTGCTTAGCGAAAAAATGTTTAAAAATCATGGTGAAATGTGTTTGGGGAAATGCTACTATAAAATTAAATAACTCTCTTTATTACAGGAATTTTAGAGCCTATATTTATCTAATGTGCATTTTAACTGTTCCAGATGATGATCTAGTAGACAGCATGTCCAAATTAACTTAATAGGAACCAACTTTTCTCAGATTAATGAGGCTTAGAACTGATGGAACACCAGTTTGAGAAACACTTGTTTATATCAAGTTAGCACATCAGTGAGCACCAGATTGTTTCCTTGAGAAAAACAACCCCAAAAGAAGCTGCTGAAGAAACAATCTGGAAGAGGAACCTAGGTTCCCCATCCACTGAGTGATATGACCTGTACTAGCCCCTGAAACCTCTCCTCTGCTGATTTTCTCATTTGTAAAATAAGAGATTGGAGATACATAACCTAAGTACCTTTGCCATTCTAATAGTTTAGACATAAACTATATGTTTAGGAGTTTAAAAACCATACATGTTACTGTGACCCTTCTAGAGAACCAGCAATCCTGCATGCTTTGGATAGACGCCTTGCCCTCTTCCAGTTCTTTTGATTGACTGTGATGGCAAAAGGTCTTCTTATGAACAAAGCAGAACTAGAAAGAAGTCCCTTTAGCCTGGTGGTTAAGGCTCTCTACAGTCTAGATAGTTTATATTCTTCATCCCCCAATAATGCTGGGTGAGCCTTGGGTTCTCACTTCTTCCATGTGGAAGCTCCCCTCCTGCTAAAATATTTGGTCTCCCCATTATTCCCAGCAATACATTTCCCTCCATATGTCACAGAATTATCCTGCCTTCAATCTGCCCCTTCCTTCTGCCACCAGTCAACATGGATTCCATTCTTCCTTTAGGACACCAGTCTGACAGGAGTCATTTTCCCTGACCTCATAGGAGGGACCCCCTTTCACTCACTGAACAAGCAACAGACCTCAATGTGTATACTCTAAGATGGTAGAAATTCCACTTGTGTGTGTGTTGCTTTACCTTTCCAATGAAATGTTGAGAGCTAAAGATTAGAAACATACCAGCTTCCCCTTCTTTTCCCTGGAGTTCTGAACAAGCAATTATATTCCATCAGCATCAACTGGAAATCAGAGGAAAAGTGCCACTCTATTCAGTTCAGTTACTCCCTTCCATCTCCTCACTATGTCATCCTTGGCTAGCTTATCCAAAAATTTAACATGCTTCCCACAACATTTTGCACCTCCTTTCTTTCTTTTTTTATTTATTTAGCATTGATTTTTGTCTAACATACTGTATAAAATTTACTTAGTCCCAATGTTTTCTGTCTCCACATCTGGATTAGATACTCCATGAGGGCAGAGACTTTATCTTTTTGTTTACTGAACCTTAGTGCTAGGGCACTAAATAAGTATCTGGCATATCATAGGGAACTGAATATTTTTTGAGAGATCACATGCATGCAGAACTCTGGTACAAGCTGGTTTCGAGAATGCCATTGTTCTTAAAGGATTAACATACTCTCTGACTCTGCTTTTTTGTAATCTTGTTGCTCTGCAGGTGGAAACTTTCTACTAAATGAGAGTAAAGTCCAATTTGAATCATACCAGCCAGTCCCAGAGTAAAGGGGATGAGATAGATAGCAAAGCCTAGACCCAAACTTGCCTATATGTCCTAACCTAAAGTAGGGGCAGTCTCCCAGGTGAGGCTGACATGTGCTACAAAAGAGAAGGGGTGACAAGACCCGACTTCCTCATGTGAAGGAGAAAGGGCAATGTGGACGTGGACATGTGCAAAAAGAACCAAACTGCATTCAGAAAGAATTACTAGACTCTAACACTGACTCTGTCTTCCATTCAAAGCAGGCATGTGATCAATAAAATTAGTCATCAACCATGCGTGCACAGGTGGGCCTCCAATATCTTCCCCCCAGCCCAGAGGAGAGAGAAACCTAAGAAGAAGTTTAATTGCTTTTGTGAGAGAAACAGAAATGAGAGGACCTGGAAAATAAAGATACTTCAGTATAAACTTTGTCAAAAAATGGCATTACCAGCTTTATATTCTCCAGTGAGTCAAACATAAAATGACAGCTTAGTGAATGCTAGCTAGCTTGTCGATGGTATTGATTTTATAGGCATTGGTAGATATTTAGGGACCAAAATAGAGGACAGGATAATATCTATCCATTCAATTGATTGTTCAGGGTCTATTGCTGATTCTTCCCATTCAGCTTAACTCTCATCCTAAGACTTGAAAATATGAATTCTTCCTCCCTGGACCCTTCTCATAACTGAGTTAGAAACCATCCTACATCAGAAGTTGACTTGGAGTGACATTAGACAGAAATTAGTCCACTGGCCCATGTCAAATCTCATGGGGTTTGAACAGACCCACATGGCTTCATTACTTTAAATTTCTGTGATGCAGAGCAAGTTATTTAATCTCTCCAGATCTCAGTTTCCTCATCTATAAAACTGGCATAACATTTACCCAGGGGGATGTTGTCAGGATTAAATGAGATCATTCAAGATTTAATTTATACGTTCGTTTAATATTTATCAAACATTTACTATTTTCCAGGTCACATTATGCATTAGGGATCTAGAGATTAAAGACACAGAACTCAGAGTCTGGAGAAGAGAAACATGTAAAAGTGAGCAATACTAGATAGTTATCCCTCAGTATTCATTGGAAACTGTTTCCAAGACCTTCTTGAATATCAAATACACAGATACTGAAGTCCATTATCTAAAATGGCATTGTATTGGCATAAACCTGCTCACATCCTCTCACATTTGTAAATTATCTTTTTATTACTTTTGATACCTAATGCAAAGGTAATGCTACATAAATAGTTGTTATATTGTATTGTTTAGGGAATAATGATAAGAAAAAAAAATTCTGTAAGTGTTCAGCATAGATGTAATTTTTTTTCAATTCATGGTTTTTTGAATCAGTAGACCCAAACCTGTGGATATGGAGGGCCACTCTATAGTGTGACAAATGCATAGATGAAATGTAAATGTTGGTGGATTAGTTTGAAAATATACATAATCAGTTTCTAATGAGACCTGCAGAGAAGTCAGGAAGAGTTCACCAGAGGAGGCAACATTTGAACTGACCCTCGATGGGTCATTAAGAGTTAACCAAGCAGAAAAGGTCTGAAGGAGAAGGAAAAAAAAGAGAACCTTTCAGACCAAAGGAAACCACTTGTGAGCGGAAGGAGTGGCGAGCATGATATACTCAGAGAACTGTCATCAATTTCTTATGGATATATCTCTGGGCGTAAGTTGACAAATGACAGAAAATGAGAATGAAGAGGCAAGCGGGAGTCTAGAGCCAGGAAATGAAGACTGAAGCTCCTTAGCATGGCTTTGAGTTTTTATCTTGATGTCACTGGAGCACTGTTGCAAAATTTTTGTCAGGGAACTGACATGAATAATTTTATGTTTTAGGAGGATCCATCTGACACAGTGTGAAGGATAGATTAGAATAGGGTTAGATCAGAGTTGGGGGAAGGAGGCAATTATAGTAATTCATGCAAGAAATGACAAAAGCAATGAGAGGAAATAAAGAGAAGGAGGTGGATGCAAGAGATGGATAGATGAGAAAGAGGAATCACCTACAACTTCCACCTTCCTACCTTGGAAATTGGGTAGATGGTGGTGTCAGGGTTTATACAAGAGGAACAGCACACTGGAAAGAGAAGGAAGCTTACTGTTGAGTTTGGTGGGGTTGGGGTCTCCAAGGGACATAAAAATAAAAGCTTAAAAGCAAACGGGTACCTAAGTTCAGAGCTTGGGAGAAGAATTTGGGCATACACATTTGGCCATCATCACTCTAATGGTTTGCTCATAAAGTCTATGTCGATGAGTCTGTGAGATGATGAGAGGGTGGAGAATGGAAGAGTGCAGGACAGCAGTAATTAGGGGTGGGCACCGTGAGAGTGAGGATGAGCTGTACAGAGGTTAAGGAGGCACCAGGAGAGAGAGAAGAGATTTACCCAAAGACAGGGAGTTTCGAGAAGAAAGAGTAACCACAAAGAGAGGTCAGTAATTTAATAAGTCCAGGATTGAGACTTATTAAATTACTGGATTGAGGGCTAGGAACTCACAGGTGGCACAAAGAAGGGCAATTATGATGGTAACACATGGCGCGGTGTTAACACAACAGGAAACTTCCATCTTGTTCTTCAAGTATATATGGTGAAAATTCACCTAACACTGACTTTATGTTAATCATTTCAAATATGTGTTCATTCGCTTTCAGGAGGCAAGTTTTGTCTAAAACCATTAACCAGTAACCCGAATTATCCATCTTTTCCCTTTTCTGTAGTATAGGCTGATGGTTCCTTTACACAAGACTTTCTATTCATTGAGCCTGACAAAGAACTAAATATCTGATTTTTGTCAATTTTTTAAGGGGTTATGTAACTCTGCTACCTCCTTTCTGAACTGCCCCCCTGTCTTTCAAAAAACAAAAAGGCTGTTGCTGTGCTTCTAGTATTTTCCCTCTGTGACCCAAAAGCAGAGGAATGCTGTGTTGGAGGTGAGCTGCTGAATAGCCCTCGCTGCTAGAGTAGCTCAATGGAATCCTCAGATAAAAGGCAGGATAGAAAAAGGAGATGTTATTTCTGGAATTATCATGATAAGCAATGTAATGAGAAGCTCACTGCAGGGCCGGATAGAAAGAAAAAATGGAAAGTGTCAAGGGAAAGAAAAGCTTCCCTGGTTTCTTTGCAAAGAAGCTCTAGGAAAATATTTAAAAATATGTGCGTGTTGAGAAGGAAGCAAAAAACAAGAATGAAAGACCCCAAGGATGGTTAACTAATCCCATTTGCTTGTTTGTATGTGAGAGACCAAAGTGAGAGTCTTGATAGGAAGCACATCTTTCAAGAAATCCATGGCTGACTCTGATGGTCTCTGCTCAGACTCTCTGATAATAGCCTTGCAGGCAATGCCAAAGAGGAGATGTGCAGGGTGCTCTTATCACTGGCTCCAAACTGCTTCTGCCAAGGAGTCAATGGGTTCTGTTTCTGACAGTTTTCACCAGAGTTCTTCTATACAACAAGTGCTGACTCTTTTCTCTTTTGCAGCTGAAACTGCTGAAAGTCCTGGAGTCCAGTTCTGGCTATCCTGCTGGTGTGGTTTGTTCTTCTGGGCTGGTATCATCTGAATAACTAAGGTCCTGGTGTCCCTTATGGCCTGCTACAGGGGCAATTACAAGAAAGAAAAGTGAGATTTGCTTCAGTTCTACAAAGCCTGGTCTGAGGATTCACAGTAGCTCTTAGTTGGAAAATGCTGTTCTACATCAGGATCTGGTCACTCCTTGAAGGTTTCAAGAGTGAGAAGGACAGTCACTTACAACTGTCAGAGAAGACAGGAACCCAGGACAAGGACAAAAATTATTTCAACTCAAGAAATGGCATTGATGTGTCATCCAGAGCCTTCTCCTTAGGAGTAAAAGAAAAATATTAGTCCTTCCCTAAATTGAGCTAATGGTTTTTACATGTTCAGTTGGACTACACTTTTGAAAAATCCAGAGAGGCTAGAATTTAGTGGAGTGTGAGTTGCCTATCACTTGAAAGGAAACACCATTCAATCAAGAAAAGCCACCAGGCACAAACTATCCAAAGGTGTTCTAAAACCACATAATGCTCATGTCTCTTTCATGTACAAGCAAATCTGTGGGTCAAATGTCACGTGTTTTCTCAGGCCTATTCTCCCAACCTGCCTCAGCCCAGAATAGAGCCTCATAGCCCAACCATTCACAATTATACTCAAGACTGCCTGAGGCTAAAGCAAAAATGCTGGCCACATTCAGCAATCAGCTGAGTACAAGGCTTGAATTTTAGAGCAGCAAGAACTGACAGGGAAGGGGAAGAGGCATTAGGGCACTTAGAAGCTCTTGTGCATTAATCCACACTACACGGCCCGCAGAAGGCAGAGTGTGAATGCGACAGACCTCCTGTGTTGCAATCAGTGGTGTGCAGGGGAGAAGGGGCAGCACCGTCCAGGGAACATGACCGCATGGGCCAGGACCTGGTCCTACACCTACCAGCTGTGTTCTGCAAGTCGATGCACCTCTCTGGGTCTCCTGGTTTTTGTTTGTTTGTTTTCATTTTAAATACTGACCATAGGAATGTTGTGAGGATTAATATGGGTTAATTACATGACCCGCTTAGATCTGCCTGAACTACAAATACTGACATATTATATATATGTCATATAACATATATATATATATATGTTAGTTATTACTAATACTTTCTTATCTGTCAACCAAAGCTTCTCTTGCTTTAGAGAATCTACTTTAGAAGAAAAATTGGCACAGTTGATACTCTAAATCTTCTGTTTCCTTTCCTTTCCTCTGCTTCTCCCTGAATGGAGTCTGCACTGTTCTTCACCTCCTTTTAGGAACCTCCCTACCCACCAGCTTCTCGAGACTGTGCCCTTCCTCCACCCTTTTCTTCATCGGTTCTCTCCCTTTCTCTACTAATCTGTTGGTTTTCTCTTCTTATCTTCCTCATGCTATTTTTTTCAGAGAATAGAATCTAGCACATTGTAGAAATGAATTAAAACTGTGTTGGATGAGTAATAAACCAGAGCATGAACATATGATTTGGTTCTCAGATACCCCAATGATTTCAAAATTTATAAAAAGGGAAACAAAAAAGACCACCAGGCCATATACATTATTTCTAATTTTGAAGAAAGGGATTACAGATAAAGAAACAAAATGATCACTTGCTAAATAATCCAGAAACACAGAATAAAAAAGAATTGTTTTGCAGCAGGGTAGGAAGCTCCTGTGGTGTTCTGTGCGTGCAACTGTGACACACTAGTGTGCAAGCAGCATATCACAAATGCTCTTTCAAAAAGGGCACACAAATGTTCCAGTTGCATGAGATAGAGATGAAGATTTTTTTCTGATCACTCAGTAGCAAGATTCCAAAGAAATCTGTTCTAGATTGTTATTACTAAAAAGGTAGAAGAAACAGGACAGTGGAAAAATTTGAACTCTCTTCCAAACCTCCTTTCCAGAAGATGGCTAGTAACAAAACCCATGGAACCCAATGACTGAGTTGCCCCACATTAGAAATGAAGTTCTAAAAATAAGCAGTTCTCATAACTAACTAATAAATAAATAGAGGTCACCAAAGATGTGCCATAGTCAGAATACTGTGGAAGATCCAAACCTGCACTTAAAACCACAAACTGTGAACCAGAAGGGACCTTAGGGATTCACTCCAACCTTCTGTTTTATAGATATGGGAATTGAAACCCAGGGACATTTCCTGATTTACCCATGGTCACCAGTAGATTGATGGCAGAATCAAGACTTGATAGGCCAAGGGGAAGTGTCTTACCTCTTTCTGGGATACTAGAACAGAATATGGATCAATCACACCAAAGCAAGTGTAGACAGCCTACCTGAATCATGAAGCAGAAAAGAGAAAGAGAGCAGAGGAGGGGACTAGGAATTTCTATCCCATCTAACTGGTTGCCAAGATTCAGTGAAAGTTGAGTCTGGGTTTGAAAAAGCAATGTGAAGAAGAAATGGAGCAAGAAAACCCACCAGGAAAACCACCTGGTGTCCTGGAGTGACTGGTTACTAAACAGTGTCCTGGGGAACTGGGGATGTTCCAAAAATCAGCTCTTAAGGGCCAAATAGCTTTTTCATGTTTTAAAAACTGCTTGAGTTTGCCTTTGTGAAGAAGGGCCCAGGTGCTCATCTATTATTGAGCATGTTTAAAACAGCGTTTAGGAAAGAGCACCAAGAGACAGATTTTGCAACTACAACGTCAGTCCCAGGAGGGCTGTGCTTGCTTAGAGAAGGAGCAGAGTTCATGTTAGTGATATAGGAAGACAACACAGGCAGGTGTCCTGGTCTTCTCTGAGACACCTGTTGGCATAATATCCTCCAGCAGTTCACCATGAAGTGAGTGGTACAGAGGGCAAATGTCTGCCTCCTGACTATCTGTACATTTAGACCAAAGAGTCATAGCTTTGATTTTGCCCCTTGTGTTTGTTTGTGGGGAGTGTTGAGGGGCAGTGACTTAAAAATCGTGGCATAAAATATATGCATGCAAGTAAATAGTAGAAAATATTTAAAGTTATATTGTATATAGCATTAAGCATCATATATTTGTGGCATACATTTACAAAATATTATTACAGGAAAGGAAGATGTACATTATATATATGTATTATATATAATCTACATTTACATAGTAATTATAAAATAATGTATATATAATCCTTATTGAGAGTATAATACTATCCCAATTTTATTAAAATATGCCCATATAAATTTTTATAAAACACATTTATAATATATAAGAACAAAGAAAAAGAGACTGGAATGATAGAAATTATCTCTGGGTGGTAGACTGTGGGATGAATTATACTTTCTTCTTTGTGCTGTTTTTCTCCATTTTATTACTTTCCTTTAATGATTGAATAGTATAATTTTGGCATCAGATACAAATAACAAATATTATTGCATAAAAAAGAGGTTCATTGCTCGAAATGAAACAGAATTCCTTGAGCTCTGAAAAAGAGATCCTTATAACCGTATGGAATGCATTTACAACCACAGTTTAAGGAATTTTTCTCCTTTAGGATCTAACACTTAAACATAGTCTTTTAAGTAGCATATAATTCACCTGGAGAATAAAAATATAGATTCAAAGAACAGAGGCCAGTCATTGAAGAACAATAAGAACTTATATTTGGGTAAAATATATATTTGTGTCATCTAATCCTTGAGTTGCCAAAGCCTAAATGTCTGGGTTTTAACCAAGAAGCAGAAGAACAGAGTGGCATGATCCTGTGATTGACTGGCCTGATCTGCTTGGGTTGGGGGTGGGGTGGACCTGGTCAAGTATCTCCTCCTGACAATGTATGAATGAGCTCCACCATGAGGTTACACGTCATCCTCTCCTCCTTAAGGTCGTCTGCCCTTACCTTGTCACTAGGCAAGTGACACTCCTCCCACCTCTTGGGTAACTACTTCTCCCTTTCCTTGGCCAATTCTACTACCTTCTTCCACCCCACACTCATGCAGAGAGGGTGTCCTACAACCATGTCTTTGGTTCTCTTCCTTCTTCCTCTACTGTCTGAAGAAACCCATCTTCTCCCTGGCTTTCAATTATCACTTCCATGGAGAACATCTCTGAGTCTGCATTTTTCGTGGTATTTTTCCACCAGAACCACGAACTGTCATTTCCATTTCTCTCCAGAGCCAACAATAACTCAGAATTTAGATGTCTAAAACTGAACCCACGAAATCCCTTCCTCCATCACTAATTTTATTCCTCATTTTGATGCCCCAGTGCTCACAAACATCCCTTTCCCTGAAGCTCAGTTCTTCAATGGTCCTTGTCTCATCTCCCCCAATGTTACAGATTCATTCTACCTCTTCCATTCTTCTCCATCCATTTCTGCTCCCTGTGCCCGTGAACACCATTCAAACCTTAGGAAACTGCAGTGGTCCTAGAGGAAAGGAAGTCCATATAGCCCATCATCACACTAGATGAATTTTCTAAACAGAGGTCATAATTACATAATTACCTCTCACAGTCTATGGTTTCCAATTGCTTGCTGAGTTCTCTCAAGCCATCTTTGTTTCTAATGGTATTTAGGCCTAATATCTCTTTAAAGATGGATCTTCATCTCCTTATTTGTATGCTTTCATCCAGATAAATCAGAAAAAACTCTCATTCTATGAATAAATACCATACTTCACCTTTCCTTCCATGTGAAATAGCATTCTCAATTGCACAACTACCCACCTCTAAAAACCTTTCCTATTATTTCAGGGTCATCTGTAAAATCATGTTCTTCTCAAATCCCTTCCTGATTCCCTTAACCAGATATGTCATTTCTTTTTATAAGCCCTTTTGTCTTATCATTTATTAGTTATCTACTGCTCTATAAAAAAGTTACTGTAAAACTTGGAAGCGTAGAGCACAGATATACATCATCTCCCAGTTGCCCTGGGTCAGGTGTCCAGATGCACTTTGGCTGGGTCCTCTGGCTCAGGGTGGGATGCAAGGCTACAATCAAGCTTTCAGCTGGGGCTCTTCTCAAGGCTTTGTGTGGAGCATCCATTCCTCAGCTCACTCATGTGGCAATTGGGTGGCCTTAGGTCCCTTGTTTGCAGTTGGTCAAAGACATTAGTTCCTTGCCACTTGAGTGAGCTTGTGCCCACCAGGCTGGCTGGCTTCCTTTGGAATCCAAGAGAGAGGGAGAGAGGGCTCCAAGACAGAGTCAGTCTCTTATATACTCATCTCAAATATGACATCTTTTTACTTCTGTCTTAATCTAACAATTGGGTTGTTAACCTTGGCCCATGTTCAGGGGGAGGGGATTGCACAGGACACAGATGCCACGTGGTATGGACCTCTGGGGATAATCTCAGTGGCAGCCTACCATAGTATATTCTTCCCTGCCTGTGTGATTTTTGTTTCCCCTCTGTTAAAAAGGTACATTTCTTGAGAATGGAGAGCCTTATTTACCTTTATTTTCCTTTTCATACCTGGCACAGAGGCCTCTATGGAGAAGCCCATCAGTGTATATTTGTTGAATTGAACTGAAGCTGATTGATAAAAGAAGTGGTAATTCTGGATACCGACAGAAAAGGCAATACCTCCTTCTCCAACTTGAAGAGTCTGCTTTCACCTGGAAAGCAGATACGCCCATGGAGATCAAAGAAGAGGAGGTCTTCTGGAGCCTTTCAGAGTAGCTAGAAGGTCATTGGACTTCTTGGAGTTTGAGAAAGTTCAACCCTGAGATGGAATGTTTCTAACTTCAGGGGTGGGGCATGGGGGAATCTAAAATTCCATGTCCCTAAGGCAGAAAGAGACAAACACTCCCCTTCTATCTTTATTTAGTACTTGCATAAATATAAAAACATGTGTTCACTTACTGTCATCATTTTAACTTTCTTTCCTTCCTATCTGGAATGCTCAGAATCTCATCTGAGTCTGGCTCTTCTGCATGGATATCTTTCTCTCCCTCAACACTCAGACTATATCACTCTCTCTTTCCTTGCTCTCAGTTTTCTTACATTTAAGACATGACAACATTTTGACCCCGCCTGTGTGTCCTGTTTTAGTTTATCTTACTGCACATTTGTCCCGTTCATTGACATGCTCTTCTTTCCTTTGTTCTCCTAGTCTTCTGGCTGAGTTTTTCCTCTACTAGGGAAAAACCTCTTCTCTTTGCTACATAAATACCCTTGGATCGCTCAAATTCCCCCTGAAACTTCTTAAGGCATTGAAAGTTGATATTTCTCTATTTCATTGTCTGACAAACAGAAAGCTCTGCAGACGAGTCGTGTCTTTTGCCTTCTACAATTCTAAGGTGGATTTGGAGACTCAGTATAATATAGTACAGTGGTTTCTCTGTAGAAACACTTCAGAAGACAGTGCCCAGAATTCTCTGCTGCCCACTAGAGACTCCATGGTGAACTGTAGTGAGCAGTCAAAAGGCTAGGTGGGTTCCATAAATACCCAATTCCTTAATTCTTTAATGTATACCCATTTCCAAGGTATACATTTTAGTTTTTAGGCAGGGGACGAATGTTTTCTGAAACCATCCCTGTTCTGGAAGTTGCAAACTCTAACATTTGCAGGATGTGATAAAGTACTAATAAATGGAGTGGACCTCTCTGGAGGGCTGTGTTGAACTGGAGAACATGTATTATGTCCAAAGGAGGTTACTGCCCTCAGCCCTAACAGAAGGTGATCCCATTGTTGCTAATTTCCTGATTTTTCATGTAATTGTCAAATCTTGAGAATCTGAATTTTTAAGTGCTAGGAAACAATTTAACCTTTAAATATATTACTCTTTGGGGCCATCTAGAAAATGCCTATGAGCTGAAAGCAATCTGTGGACTGCCAGCTTATGACCTTTCCTGTACCTCCTCACCAGGTGCTTGTGTAGCATCTCCGGTGCTACAAGGTCAAAGGAAAACAATTAAGGTAGCGAAATAATCAATAGCTATGAAAAAAGGCCAGGTCTTAAACAATGAGCATTAACGCACCTTGATTCTTTGGAAAAAGTGGTGTAAATATTGAAATGTACATTACCTGATGTGTCTGATTATAAAAATTTGTGTCCCATTCTTTAAAACCCAGCAATGATGAAAGAGCAAAGCAAAACAAAACAAAACAGAAGATCAAATACTACCCACATTTCCCCTGGGACTTGGCAGTGTGTTATAGCTTCACACAACATGTATATTAAATTCAACAAGTTTTTTACTTTAAATAAGTTGCCAGCTAAATTTCCTTACAATGATGCCTTGACTACTCTGCAGACAGTTAGCTAGCAACTTGTGTAATTTCCCAGTTCCCTCAGAGGCTGCCACCACACGACTGAGGGCCACTGTACCCTGTCCTACTACCCTCCTAGCACTTGGCACCATCTGAAAGATCTCATTTTTTTATTTGTTTGTGTGTTTGCTATCTGACCCCACTCACCAAGACATAAACTCCTTGGGAGAGGGAACACGCCGGTCTTGTTCAATCCCATTTCCAGAACATGTAGAACAGTGGTTGGCTTGGGAAATATCTGCCAAATGAAGAAACCCAGATAATCAGCACTGTCAGAACTGCTTCTGCAGTTACAAAGATGACCAGTGATTGCAAATCTCCTGGAGGGAGAGGGACAGGCTTTAACTCTTTCTTGCTGGGCTTCTGGCTCTGTCCTCTACTTTATGGAGGGATAAAGATTCAGTTTCATTTTAAAAGTTTAATGGCTAGGAAATAAAATGAGAACAGAGGACAATGACAGAGTGGCAGTCTTAAATATCCATTAAACAGATTCATCCCTTCTTGTGAGAAGGAAATATCTGTGATAAACTGTCCCTGTGTTTTATAGGTTGAAATCAGATTGCTGGGCCTTTTTCTAGAATGTCCAGGATGGAGCCTGAGAGTTAGTGCTTCTAGTGCATTCCCAGGTGATCCTTCTGCTGGTCTGGAGGTCACACCTTGTGAAACATGGGTATGAACTATAAAACAGGATCCAAGTGTCTGTGGTCACGATCACTCACCTCCCCATTTCACCACTGTCCCTTTTATCTATAACCCCGAATATGCCCATATCTTTTGACATTAAACCACTTTCCCTGTGGAAGGAATTCCTTTAGCGGTTATGAGCCAATCTATCCGCCACAGAATAAGGAAGCCATAAAAGAGAGTTTTTTATGATCACCACAAAGTGGTGGTTTATTACAATGAAACAAAACCCAAGTAGATCAGATAGCACAAGGACACACTACAAGGTTCCATAAACAGTTATTATTGCTTAATGTATTTTGGTTGTTAATGGTTACTGAGAATCCACAAAGCACTAAATCCAAGCTGTGGATATCTTTGATCCCCTGATTTCTGGGTAATGGACCCAGCATGGACAGCTGTGTTATGCCATGTACTTCACCATCCTTTTATGATTAATTAACTCAGCTTTTTAAAACCCCTCTGCAAAAAGCCATTTTAGAATGAAGGAACAAAGCTTGTTCATTGCCAATTTATCATCAACCACATCAAGGATTCTATCTGTTGTTTCCTAATTCCTTCCATTTAATGACTAAGGCTAAAATCCAACCTAGTTCAATGAGGGTTGTGGGGGTCATTTTTCCCTCCATTTTCTTGTTTTCTAGAATCAAATTTTAATTGTATTATCACTGTTTTGAATTACGTTGTTAGTAGTGAGTAGGTGCACTGCACATGCTCTGTTAGGTATGTGTTAAGAATACTGTATAAGTTAAAACTTGTTTGATTCTTACAGCAATAATTTGAGGTAGGTGCTAGGATTATCCCTGTTTTCTAAAAGAAGAAACTGGGGTGCAGATCAAATGATACTCTTTTGGATAAGTCCTGTGCTAGGTGGAGGGAGGATAGGATGCCTCTTGGTGTTTGTTTGTTTGTTTGTTTGTTGTTTTGGTACTGGGCACTCTACTTTAAAGGACAAGTTTAAGAAACCAATGTGAAGGAAAGAGTGCAACTCAAGACATGTAGGTAAAAACACAGGGGCTGCTGAAGAACATGAGCTGCAATTATGCTGTCGTGGAGCTAACGCAGAGGTGAGAGGGAGAGGACGGTAAGGTCGGTCTGGAAATGCCACGACCTGGGGCAAGGCTGGGGTGAAGGGCACATGTTGACCTAGGGAAGCATTTCCCAGATTTCAGTCATTCAAGCGCCCAGCCCTGCAACAATTTTCACCACATCTGTGTACCACCTACACTGTTTGACATTTGAAATAACCTTCCTTCTTAAAATGCCATGTATCAAGAATTTCACATCATTACTATAAATTTACTAGTGTCACCTGCCAAAATTAGAAGATAACTATAAAAATAAATAAATGATTATTTAAATTAGAAAATATCATCCCGGCTAAATTAACTTCAGTACCACAGCTGAAACCCATGGCCACACTTGGGAAAACATTGAAGTAGCAAGGATGAATCATGGATTAACGTTCTAATCATTGAATGTTACTCTTACTTTTTCTTTCATCTCTATATATATACTTTTAACTCAATGAACCTAGTTTAATTAATCTAGTTTTGCTTGAGTTCTTAAATCTCCTTTCCTTCAGCTAGTTGAGTCATAAAATATTTAATGTGTTGTGTTTCATGTAAAACAAAGTTAAACCCTCATGTCACTGTCCTACCAAGATTTAGGAGCTGTTTTGTAGATTGACCATTTTTAAATTCCCCTTGGCACTGGGATATTTCCCTGCACCTGCAGCTGATGCCTGATCAATGGGATTGTGTGACCATAGTGTCATAGACATGGTGGTTGCATTTCAGAAGAACTCTCAGTGCAGAAGAGGAATGTTTCCTAGAAGATTCCTCTGTGCAGAGGACCTACCTAGATGGTTGTTTCTGTGGGTAGCTGTGAACTTTGTCATTCAAAGACACGTGTTCCTGTCTCCCAACTTCAGAGAGGTTCTTGTTCTCAACTGGAAAAAGAGGGTGTGTGTGTGTGTGGTGTGTGTGTGTGTGTGTGTATGTGTGTGTGAGTGACAGGAAGAATAGGTACTTAGAGGGACAAAGAAGTTTTTATTCCTTCCTTCCTTCCTTCCTTCCTTCCTTCCTTCCTTCCTTCCTTCCTTCCTTCCATTTTTGTTAATCTCAAGAGAATGCAACAGTGTAAGAGTTAACCCCTGACTCCCACTACAGAACTATCTCTTAACACTTAGTTTTAGAACTCTTAAGTTCTAAAAGTGATAGAGCCCACATTTTTCCTTGGTGTAAACTGTCCCATGATCTACAAAATTATCCACACTACTATTATTGCTACACTTAGATCTTATTTGTCTGGTTATACTCAACCTAAAAGGGAATGTTCTGACCCTTGGCCAGCAAACTCCCTTCCCTATGGGATAGGTGAAGAAAAAATGGGTATATATATTTTAGAAATAGCCAAAGATCCAAAGATGATGACCTAAGAAGATGTCCTATACCCAACCCATGGATTAGAAAAACATGAGAAGGCAGCCAAAGGAAGTATGGTGTAAACAGGGGCATGAGTACTGTGGAAAATATGGCAGTGGAGTATGAATTTTTTGCCCTCTGAGGTCTATTCTCTCTCCAATGACTATCTCCCACATGTACTCTTCCTCCTACATTTTCCTCTTTAGGCTCATACGTGCCTTCTTGCCAGTCCCCTGGCACAGACTGGCCTTATATTTAAACCTTCAGAACATTGAGCTGCCAGAGCTAAGACCTGGAATGCCTGTAAACTCAGTCATGGGTCACCTTTATAAGCAGCAGAGAACACCTGGACATGTGACAGAGAGGACAGCTGAGCCAAAGTACAAAAGCATCCCAGCAACCATCCTAAAACATCTCTTTATCAGAATGATTGAAAATGTTCACCAAGTTGTCAACAGAAATGATTTTAATGGGGCTGGGACATAGTTCAGTTGGTAGAGTGCTTGCCTTGCAAGCATAAGGCCCTGGGTTCAATCCCCAGCACCGCCAAAATAATAATAATAATAATAATAATAATAATAGTAGTAGTAGTCAATATTATAAGCTTATCTGCAATATCTGAGTTCTATGACCTGTGGTGAGAGATTTGTGTCCATGATCTTTATTAATAGCCTTCATTCTTAAAGACATTTTTTCCTTTGTTGGCTAATATTTCCAATTAAATCTTTGTATCACAGGTATCTTAGCAGATTTAGCATGCCAAAGTCAGTACTTCTTTTCCTGTATACCCAAATTACCTTTACTCTGCTCTTGGCCAGTTCTCATGAATAAGCATTGTTGAGAGAGAGACTGTGCTGGACCAGTACAAATCCATCACCACCGTAGGAAGAACTCAAAGCATAAAATCTCCTGATCACTAGTGCCATGCTTGTATGTGAAGGACAATCAGATAGTATAGCTTTAATGTCAAACTTTGGATGTTACTAAAGTCAAGATGCTATTAATATATACATCGAGTATCCAGTTTCATGGAAAATATCAAAAAACATGAAACAGAAGTAGTACACTGAGATACTACTAGCCCATGGGCCTTTAGGGACGTCAGCCTATGGGTGTACACTGCTCTCACCCTGTGTGTCACTCATGGGCCCGAGAAGAGAAACAGCACTAGAAAGGATGCCACACCAAGAATAAGCCCTACAGTTCTTGAGAAAATGAAGCCAATATGATGAAAAATGTAGATAAACATAGAGCACATGGCCAACCCCATCTGTGTGAGTTACCACCAAACATAAGAAATATACTTATTAGTGAAGTTAGAAGGCAACACACTCACTCAAAAGGTCAGAAAGAGAAAATTTTCTGTGACCCCTAGCAGATCAGGAATAACAAAGGAGAATCTTCCACACCCTGCACCTGTGTCTGCTGCTCGTTAATGAATTAACATAAACCAAGCAATTCCCTAACTGAAGTTTTTCACTTTTAACATTTAGGAATATTAGACATGAAAAAAGTGGCCAATTCTTCTCACCTTGAAAAGCAATTTTATGAAATCCAAATTGGACCATCAGCCACTCTGAAATTATGTTCATATGAAAACCAGAGTCTCCATTTTACACACATACAAATGTCTAGTCATAATGAACCAGTGTGAAGAAGTATGATATATCCTGACAATGGGATATTAGGCAATTATGGTTTCATTTTTTTGAATAATATTCTTAATGTCCACAATATCCTGGTAGGAGAAAAAAAAGTGGATTGCAAACTATCCATACAGTGTGTTCTCAAATCTATCATATCACATTGCATTGTGTTATATACGCATATATACACACAAAGCATGTACAGTAAAAACGACTGGTAGGAAACAAAAAAATTAACTGTTAATTCACTGTATGTTTGGATGTAGGTCAATTTCATTGCATCCCTTTCCAAGTGTCTTTAATAAATATCAAGTACCTTTAAAATAAGAAAATCATAAATATTGCTTTTTACCTGGATGTAAACCTAAGAGTCTTCTAACCTCTGCAATTTCTTCTTCAATACCACTATTGGAAAAATACAATAACCTAGAAATTAGAAAAATAGCTCAGCACTCAGGGGCCAACCACAGATAACCGTCATGAAATAAAAATTCCCATAAAATTTAAACAAGATGGTTGCAAGGAAGCTGCCTTCTGGTTTGGGGACACTTTCTTTTCTTCTATTTCCTTAAGCCAAGGTTAAACCAGCCCATTAGTCTTTCATCTCAGTTGTACTCTTTGGTCCTATCACCAAATTCACGTTTCAAAAGTCTCCATTTTACACACATACAAATGTCTAGTCATAATGAACCAGTGTGAAGAAGTGTCAACCCAGGTTGTCTGGTTCTCTTATCCTTTTCACTCAGTGGCTGAAGACGAGCCTTTCTGAAATATTTCTGAAATCTATTCCACCAAATACCCTGCTCTGATCTTTGAATTGTTTCACAATCATACACGAGGAAGCAGCTCAACACAGTGGACTGAGCATAAACGCAGTGTTGAGACTTTAGGGGTAAACAGTACTCTTCCTCCTTCTCTTCCTCTTCCTCTTGAGGACTGGCCCCCAGTGGTCTCTTCCTGGAACCCCAGAAAAGGAAGTAGGCAAACAACTGGCTAGGGAACTGGGAACAAGGATAAGGGAACATTTGAATGTGAGGATCTGCAATAATCCCAGCTCAAAAAAAAAAATCTTCAAAATATGTAATCCAGTGGCCCCATAAATTGTTGTCCTAAGTGTGTTCACACTTTTCACCTACCAAGCAACCTAAAACATCACCCTGATGTCAGACCATATCAAGTAATATGACCGAATGATCACCTTAGGTTACAGAAATGTTAAGTATCACCATAAGCACCTTTCTTCTTGCAATGCACTCATTTTTTTTTTTCTTGTTTCTCTGCTGTTGATAATTTCAGTTACTTAGGAAAGCTATGATACTGAAGTGGTGGGGACAGTCCTTGGCTCACAGTAAAGCCTAAATAATTATGTGTGGGAAGAAAGAAAACAAGGAAGGAAGAAGAGACAAAGAGGGGGAAAGAGAAGTCAAAAGGAGGAAGGGAAGGGAGGAAAATTCTCAATGCCATGTAGTTCATGCACAGCTGTTTGGGCAGGACTACACATTACAGAGACAAGGACTTGCCCAAATTTCATGACTTTCAAAGTCATCCCCTGTGTTGTTAACCAGTGCTCAACACTTCTCTCTATTAAGAAATTCTCTGTAGTCAATATAAATCCTTTCTGCTTGATCTTAAGCCCACTTACTCTTGCTCTGTCTCAGGAGAAAGTGAACAGCTGATCTCCACACTTGGTACAATAATTCTTCATACATTAAAAGAGAGTAAGTCATCACTTCATTACTGCCTTCTTTTCCCCCTTAATGACCCAAATTCCCATAGCTTTTCTCTATGGATCCTGTGTTCTAATCCCTTAATCCAATGGTGCATATTAGTACTCAGTTCAAAGATGGTAAGAATAGCGTGTTGTCAAGTAGTGGTTTCAGGAGATCCAGCACAAGCCCCTCTGACGAGGAGCTTCTGTTCTAACCCTTGGAGCGAGCATGAATATTCTCCTGGAGTAAGTGTAGATTCTTCTCTGAGGCAGGTTGATGGAATCAGTTTGTACAGGTGCATTTAAGCAATTACCAAATATTTACTGGCCTATTCAGTAATGCCTTGCACTGATCTGGGCACAGAAGTGCATTGAAGATGCAAACAGATGTGGTTCCTGTGTTCACCATTAGGCTGTCAGTTTTTTCATAAATGAATGTGTGTGCATATGAGGGGATGGGGAGGCAGTTCCATTTTGTCAGTTGAAAGCTTTCGAATTGTACCTGCTACAGCAGCAACTAACCTCTATTATGTTATCAACAAATTGATCACTGTGGAATATGGTCACTATTGCCCTTGGAATATAGTCACACAGAGCATCCACATCTGGAGGTAGTGCTGTCTCCTGGATGTTAGGTTGCCAGACACTAGCATCCTTTCACTGGTTTTATTCATCCCAGGCTCCAATACCAGCAGAGTATTCTGTCCTTACTATATTGTTGTTGCTGCTATAGCTCTTGAGGGTCTTCCTTTTCTTGGTTGTGTTACCCTCCCTCTCACTGATCCACCCATTAATTTATAAGCACTATTATCAGTCCAGCATGGGTGCCACTCACTTTCATTTCTAGCCCTTCCTTCACTGGTGAATGTGGCTGTGACATCTCAGTCCTGCAAACAGTGGGTTCTGGGAGTCCAAAGAATGACCTGAACAAACTGAGAATGTTTTAATCTACACAAGGAGGGGGCACTTTCCAGTGGGTAAGGCCAGGGAAGAAAGAGTGAGTTTTTAAGACACACCTCTGGTGTCTTTGGGGAGAAGATAAGCAGGAATGCAAATTTTACGTATCTTCCTTTAATTCTGACCCAGACAGTCCCTTTAAGATCTGTTTACATCTTATGGCCTAAAAATGCACCATCATCATTTCTTGCAGTCATTACTCTGAACACACCCCCACTGCATTTCATTTTTATTATCCCCATTTTAGGAACGATTAAATGGAAGCAGAGAGCAGTTGCAATGAAGCAAATCATGAGAGGCTCTGATAGAGACAGAAGCCTGAAAGCTGGTTGGAACTGCTTCTCTGTGCCAGACTATTTTTAATGCAAGTTTATGCAGCTGTCCCTCACTTAGACAATCTTACAAATGAGCCCACTCTGCACATGATCATTTTTTCACCGTCCCCTGCCCTTTTCAACTCACCTTGCCATGTCCACACACATGCATATGAGTGTGTTCCTTTATAAATGTCCTGAATCACATTCCTACACACCAGAATGTTCTTGGCTTTCTGTGAACAGAATTCTGATTCACAGATCTCTTTGCTATTCTAGCCCCTAACCCTTCTAAGGATAAGATGTAGGATTCCATTAAAGGTTCATAAGAGGTTGAGCAACTATATCAAATCTGTTCATACTAGTAATATTTTCAGAGGAATACTAAGATACTGGCAATAGCAATTGCTCTGGGGAGGGGGACTAAGGTCTTTTTATTGCATGATCATCTGTACCACCTAACTTTTACCATGTGCCAATGTTACCTTGAAACATTACACAAGAAGGGTGATGATGACCAATTGACATGTGTTTTAGCTACTATTAGCTGGTGTGTGACTGTAAACTCTCATTTAATCTTTACAACAGTTTTACATAAAACCCTATTTTACTAATGGGAAATACATGTTTGCAGTCATTCATTCAGGTTTATAGAGCTGACAAATGGCCACACAGGGAACAAAATGCAGGTCTTCTGATTTCCAGAACCACAGCCTACGTTGTGTTGACTTTGAGTTTTTCCAGAGGAACCAAATTTATAAGACAGTAGCTTTGGGACTCCTTTTAAGCACTTGAATGAATACTGTGGAATTCATCACACGGCACACACCAATGGCTCAATGCTCCTTCCTCCAGCTGAGGCTCCTTGTTAAAAGCTGTTTATGCACACCTCCTCTGGATATCGCGCCTCCCTGAAGATCTCCCCCAGGTCCTTCACCCGCACTGCAGCAGTCACTCCAAACCTGGGAAAGGTACTTTCTCCTGATCTCTTCAGCAAACCACTTTGCCTGAATGAGGGATTTTCAGGGTCAAAGTAAAATACTGGTCAACATCTAACTTTCCTAAGCATACAGATTCTTCATTTATTTAACAATTATCTTTGAATGGTCACTCTGAGACAAACACTCTTCTTGAGTGTTAGAATTATAGAGATGAGCAAGGTCCTTGTCCCCATAAAGCATCCATCCTGGTGTGAAGAGACCAGTAATAAATAAGCGAGCAAGTAAATAAGGAGGATGCTGGATAATAAGAATCTTGAAGAAAATTAAAATAAACTTGTGAAAGAATGACTAGGGGACACGATATTTACCTAAATGACATGAATGACATATATGCCCTAGGAACTACTCTATCACCAGCTTTCACCCCAATTTCCATTCCAGACTCCTATTTATTTAAACATGAACTGGTAATCTCAGCAGTGAGAGCTGGGAAGGCCCTAACCATCTTCTTAGTCTCATGCCATCATTTTAAAGAAGAGGAAAAAAAAGAGCAAGAGAAGTGAAAAGAGCCAGTCACATGGCTAGGAATGCCCCCGATGAGTAGCTCTTACCCCAGGGTGCTCCTGCAAACCCAGATTCCCTCCCTGCAAATCTTCCCAGAGTCCAGCTCCTCCCTGTGGAATGCTCACCTTGGTGCCTGCCTCTCTCTAACTGCAGACACCAAATCTTCCTGGATCACAGAGAACCTACTGCAACGGTATCAAGGACCTTGAGGATGATCCAGGAGGCCAAAATAATAGTGGAAGGAAAGGTATAACCTTCTACAGTGCAATTTCCCTACATCTCAACCATTTTCCAAAACTGCTTATGGCTCCTGCCAATCCTCTCTGCCTATGGGTGACTCCCTAATAGAACTTGAGTTTGGGAGATGCATGGATCTGTAAACCCAATGAACACTAAACATCTCTCTTCAGAAATCTTCCCTGGTTTAACCAAGTTGACATGAAAATGTTCTATTCTTACGATTTCTCAACCCCTCTCAAAATGCTTTACAAAATGATTAACCACAGAATTTCTTTAAATAGCAAGTTCCTTCAGTACGTTCAAAGTACAATCTATAAAAATTCAATCTACATAAAAATTTTATTCCCCCTTCAAAAAAATAAAAAAATAAAACCAGCTATTGTATCAAGGGCAATAACATAAACTTGGACTCTTAATGACAGATTTTGGACTCTCATTATGTAATGGTTCTCATTCATTGTGCAAATATTTATTGAACCGCTCTATGCAATACACTCTTCAGGCTGCTATGAGGACACGCCAAAAGAAGACACAGCCTTTGCCCTCTGGAAGCATATATGCACACAACACTAACAAGGAGGGTGTGACAACAGATGCAGCAACAGAACGGTGTGAAGCTTCAGGGGAGAGGAGGGAGCATTACACTGCAGTCAAAGAACAGGGAAGGAGGCAGCGACATTTTAACGGGCTTTGAAGGATGCTTGTGATTTGTACAACTGTACAATGTGTTCCAGGAAAAGGAAACATTATGACATGCTCTACAGGGGCAGGACATACAAAGGCACATTCTTAGAATAGAAAAGAGCCCAGAGTAGGAAATGAGGAGGAAGAGAAGATAGGCCTTGGAAGGTAGACCAGAGCCAATGCAAGAATGGGTAAATGTGAACCCAATAGGTAAATCACAGAAGCCTTGAGTGGGTTTTGGGCGGGGAAAGAATACACAGTTGTGTTTTAGGAAGCTCATTCTAGCACCCATATGTGGGGCTGATCTAAACAGACAAAGGTTGGTTCAGGGACAAGGAGGCCTGTTTAAAAAACTTTGCTTCCTGGATCATCTTTAAAATAAGGAATAATCATGAGAGCTAGGATTGATAAACACCAGAAGGAGGGTCTGGTTCTGGAAAGGGATGAGGGTCACAGGCCTCTGATCCCAGCCTAAGGAAGTGACAGCTGCAGGACTATAGGTGGTGTCTCTTTAAGGACAGTTATGAGGTACTTCCTGCTTGAGGCAGTAATCATGAGTCCACCGCATGAAAGCCACTCCAGCGGGACGTCTTCTGAGCCATGTTTGAAGTCTCAGTTATTAATAACTCCTCGTTTGGAGATATACAGAAGTATCTGTTATACATGAGGAGCCAGAACACTTCTGAAATCATGATGTCTTTACAGCAGCAGCGAAAGGCAGCTTAGTTGGGATGGAGAGCAGGAGTCCAGGGAACAACCATTTCTGAACAAATAATAACTCAGTGGAGGGAGGGTAACTTAATCAAGAGCATCAGGCACAACATAAGCTTTATAATTGTGCCTGATGACAGCAACTATATGATAGACTGATGTCCCTCAAAAATCTAAGTACCAGGTTCTGGGTTCCAGTACCTGAGCCACACATGTCTTGTTCACAAGTGGATATTCATATAACTAACCATCCTGGGATCTCTGTGGTCAGATTGTGAACTTCGGGGAGTTTATCTCTGGTCTCTTCCTGGCTATTCTTTCTAGAAATGTATAGCTTAGTTCTATAGTTTGAATCATGAATGTCCTCCAAAGGCCCATGAGTTAGGGCTCACTCACTTGCCTGTCAGGCTACTGGGAGATGGTGAAATCTTTAGGAGGTGGGGCCTAAAGGGAGGATGTTAGGTCACTGGAAGGGGAGAGTCCCCTGAAGGGGATATTGGAATTCGAGCCATTCCTGTCTCTTTCTGCTTCCTGGCCACAGTGAGGTGAACAGGCCTCCTCCACCACATGCTCCTTGCTATAATGCACTGCCTTACCACAGACCCAAAGCAACAGGGCCAGGTGATCATGGACTGAAACCTCTGAAACCATAAGCCAAATTAAATCTTTCCTCCTTAGAGGTTGAGTTATCTCAGGTATGTTGTCACAGTGATGGAAAACTGACTAACATACTTGGTTTCCACTCCAATGTAAACCATGCTGGTATTTTAAAGTTCAGCCAGTAGGCCTATGGAGTCTATGGAACTTGTCTTAAATCAGTTTACCAAAGTGTCTTCATGGAATATGACTATCATAAACAAAGGGGATCTTGTGGTTAAATAAGTTGGGGAAATGCCATATTAAATAAAATTTAAGATATTTGTTTACTGTGAGATACTTCTGACCTCTCAAATGCTATTACATTCTGAGATGCTCCTGGAGTGAGAAGTAATAGGTAGTGTTTCCCAATCATATTTATCTGTAGAACCATTTTTCAGCAAAGTGTCTCGAGGGACAAGTGTCCAACAGAACATACCTGAAGAAAGGTCAGTGATGACTCTGCCCTCTGGAACATCTGTGTTTACTTAGGAATCTGGAATAATAATTAAACCTAAATATTTATTGAGTTATCACTGTGTACCAGGCACCTTTTCAAGTACTTTATAGGTATTGATATATTTAATCTGCATATCTGTGATATGAATTCTATTATTATTCCCATTTTATAGATGAGGAAATTGAACACAGAATAGTGAAGAGATTTGTCCAAGGTCCTAAGCAGAAAGGTTGGTGAGTAGCAGAGCCAGTCTGACGTCCACAGAAATTAATTTCTAATGGGAGAATTTTAAATATTGTGATCATCTGGCAGTGGGAGAGATTCTGAACACAACTTTGCATAGCACTCTTCAATCACAGTCCATCTCTGCGTGTTTGCTCATAAACTAGGCTTTATGGGCCTCCTCAGACACAGTGTAGGACACAACTTCTGAATGGTACCACCTGTTTGGTTTCTTCACCAAATTATGTTATATTGCACATATATAATCTTCCATTAAAACAGCCATGATTCAGACAGCAATGCAATCACCAGCAATAAACAGGAATGAATAAAGGAAACAACCTCTTGATTACCAAGGAAGCAGGAAAATGAAGATGCAAGTTTTGAGATCTAGTTTCTCCTATATTCTCCAAGTTTTGACCCAAGTTTCTCTCTGGGTCTAGGGATGAAAATCAAGGGACTGTTTTCCTTTAGTGTGTCACAAAATTTTATATCCCTACTCCTCTGTTTTGCTCAAGAATTGCCAAAGACATGTCCTACCCTCTCCCACTTCCTCTCCTTGTTCAGAAGGATTATCACCAGTTTCGGGTGCATCTGGTAGCCATCTTCACTGAAGGACAGATTTCTCCCCTCAAAAGTGACATTGATCAGATACCTGTAAAGATAAAATAAAAGTGAGATTAAAAACATGAAAAAGGCATACCAAGAACAAGACAGTCAGGTAGATATAGAGAGAAAGGTGGATGGAGACAGATGTGGAGAGATATACAGATATCGTCAGAAAACTTAGTACTCTTTGAACTCCCAGGTGATTATGCAATAGAATTATCCAAGTTTTCACCTAACAGGAATCATATGCCAAAATAATATAATAGTTCAAAATAAGGTCACCTGGTTTGAGTTCAGTCTATAGTTCTGACTTGGAGCAAATCATTTAACCTTTGGAATTTCATGTTTTTTGTTTTTTATTTTTCCTACCTGCAGAAAGTCAGGTAATAAAGGGCCTACCTTACCAGGTCTGTAAGGCTTAAATGGGATAACTAGGTTAAACACTTACCATGGGGCCTGGTGCAGAGTAAACCCTCATTAAGTGTTAACAATTATTCATGAAAGGAGGTGGAAAAAGGAGTGGAGGAGGTAGAGACAAGAAAAGAAAGTGACAAAATTCTGCTAAGAAAGGTGGCATGTAGAAATTTAGGACCTCTCCCTATTCTCTAGAAAAGCACATACTCTCTCTTACTGAGGTCTTGCCCAGTCTATATTTCTAAAAAGTTGGGAGATGAGTCCTACTGGTACCACAGGATGCATCTGGAAACCAGGGTTTTGTATTATGTATACTGAACAGAAACTACCTGAGGGTCAGAAAAGCAAAGAAAATCATTTCAGAGTGCTCTGGAACATGAGCACCAGTGAGCAGAAACTTTGGAGGTAACTAAAGTCATACCAATGAAACCGTCTTCCTCCTGGACACCTGCACCCCAGCCCCTGGAGTCCTCTGCAGCTGACTGTGATCTCGAGAGTGGTTCCTTCATTGGCAATTCCCACAGGTATTCTCATTACAACTGCATTAGTGCAACCAGCCTGATGGTAATTAATGTCCTTTTACTACAGTGGCCCATGGAATCAATAATGATTAGCTGTGTTCACATGACTTGCTTCTTGAGCTTTGGACCTGATGGTGCTCGTGAGATGGATCTCTGCTAAGGAGCAAAGGGGGCATCTTACAAGAACAGTGAAGGAGGCGGCTTTAAGGTCCTTCTTTTAACTTTTCTCATTCAATGAAACTGAGAGACTCTTGGAATGTTTCAAGTCACATTAGATTAAATGAAAAGGTCACTAGAATTCATAGCCTTTTGACAATTTTAAGGATGTCTAGGCAGCATGAACCATACTTTTATGGATCAATTCTCACTTCTAGAATTTTTTGGGATTGTTTTCAGTTTGTTATTCCCTGGTCTTGCATAGCTTCACAAATGCAAATCAAAAGCACAAAAGACTCCAGGGACTCGGGGAGGCTGAGGCAGGAGGATTGTGAGTTCAAAGCCAGACTCAGCAAAAGCAAGGCACTAAGCACCTCAGTGAGACCCTGTCTCTAAATAAAATACAAAATAGGGCTGGGGATGTGGCTTAGTGCCTGAGTGCCCCTGGCCCCTGAGTTCAATCCCTGTTCAAAAACAAAACAAAACAAATAAACAAACAAACAAAAAACACCACACACAAAAGATGCCCAAGAAGTAGAGAGTCCTAGAATTTTAGAACTGAAAGAGATTTTTATAATCAGATAGCCCACCGCACCTTGGAGGTGACACCACCTCTCAACAACATCATAAAACCGGTCCTCTCAGCTCTTGATTACTTCCATTGATTGGGAACTTACCATACTATCCTCCACCCTCAAGCAGTTGAAATCTGCTCCTTTGCAATCCTTTGATACTTTGTTCCTTTTAAAGATATTTTACAGTCTTGTTCTAATCCTTCTTCCACATGAGAGTTCCTCGAGTATTTGAAGACATTTAGCGTATATCCCTTATAAAATCAATTTTCATCTTTAAAGAAACCCTGAGTTCATTTAAGTTGATAGATTAGGAAACAAGCACAGAGAGGTTAAATTATTTACCCAATGTTATAGTACTAATTAGAAGTGGGAGTTAACACTTGAAGCAACATCCCTAGTCCCAGTCCTTTCTACCATACCACCCTGATTCTCATATGCAGCATCAGGTTTAACATCCATGGCTCCCTTACATAGCTGTCATATGCTCCTGTCAGCTATGTGAAACACCCCTGATCCATCTCAGGGCTCCACACAGCATCTTCTCCATATCTTGCACTGCTTCTTACCTCATCTTAGCACTGCTTACCCAAACGCATCACTGGTTTGAAGAAAATAATTAGGTCTCTTGTATTTTAGAACAATCCTGACACCCAACCAATAGCCCTATAGGATTCTTTCTGAGGAATCTAATTACAAAACCACAAGACAGAGTATTTTAAACTAACAAAGTAGAATTTAAGTCCCCAGCATCAGTAACTTGGAAAATATGTTCTTACCATGACAATACTGGATTACTTAGAATAATTAGAAGTCTTCAGAGAAAGATGAAACACACAAAATAGTTGAGTCCCATCTCTTTTTCTGAATGAAGGAAGGGGAAAGAAGAGAGGGCAAGAAGAAGGAAAAGAAAGAAGCAAAGGAGGGAAATAAATTACTTAGCTTGAGCACCTATCTTTCCACCAGCCATGGCTCTGAATAATTCTGACTTTATCTAAAACACCATTAAAAATACTTAAAGAAAGTTTCCATTTCAGAGGACAATTATAAAATTGAAGTTCTAGAAATAATTCAATTAGTAAGCTGCATGAATGGAATAAGTATATAGCCTCTCGAGATGACTCCTTTGAATAGGGTGTATAGGATGAGAAATTTGAGCTTTTCAGACATAAACCACACTCGCCGGCAATGCAACTGGCCTGTAGTTAAATTTCTCTGGTTATTCTTGCCCCACATCCTCCCAATTTTCCTTAGGAATTGTTCTCCTTCTAGAGTATTCACCCTTTTCCAACTGTGAAAATTAATTTGATCTACTAATATCTGAGCACTTCTCAGATATTTCACATTTATCAAAATGTTATAAAATTTTGACAGTATACAAAATATTCTTCTCCAAAGTATTTTTAAGTCATTTAAATCCTTCAGCAGCATATAGATTAATCATTCACATTGTGTTTTTCTGAGTAATTCCCTGTGATGTGACACCATTTAGATATCAGTGAGGAGTTTGCAAAATATACACCATCCTTGAGCAAGGATGCCCTTTGAGTAGCAGAACAAACCAATCCATTCAGTGAAGAGTAAGAAAAAAGGAGGGTATGGTTCCTTCTAGACATGTGACCTTGGCACCCAACCCTCAGTTATCCCTCTTTAAAATGGAGAGACATCACTACCCCCAGCTTCTCAGGGAAGACTGCTGTGATGAACGTATTAAATAGTGGATAGGAAAACTATAAATGATGTGATACAAATATATATTGGGGAGCATTCAGAAAAGAATACATGAGCATGATTTAAGTACTCAGAACCAAGAAACTTGCTTAATTTTGAACCTCAGTGAATAAAAGTGGGAATAAACTACATTGTAACAAGACCAACCTATCAACAGAGTACATCTGAGAAATGGAGTTTGGATTCCATATGTGGAAGATAAACTAGATCAAATGGTCATATTTAAGCAATTTAACTTTCCAGAAGACCTGAAAATATTCAACTACCCTTGCCTCTTGCTATACTTTGTCAATTAAAACCTCAGAATTTCATGTGTAGATCCTGGGCAAACGATTAAACTGTAATGAAGACTAAAAGATCCCATAGCCACTCTACTTTTCTAGAAACATGTCACCCTCAAGTGTACAATCTGAAATCCTAGCTTCAAGTGGCAAATTCAAAAGTTCTGCCCATAAGACCGCTGCATGCCCTATCAATTTGATATATTCTAAAAAATTGCTTGATTTGTCTCTAGGATGTAGTTTGACACATAAGAAACCTGAGGGCTTGTCTCATAAAGTTCTAAGATTACACAGAACCTCAGATTGCTAGAACTAGTAGAAAAAAATAGAAGTTATACACTGAGATCCATTATTGTAGAGAGGAGATCCCAAGATGCTAAATGACTTTTTCCCAAGTGACCTTCCTGTTCAGGACTGGAGCTCAAGTCTGCTTCTCAGTTCAGGGTCTTTTTTCATGACATCAGAAACTGAAGTGAAATCAGTTTCTCAACGATTCTGGTGTGCATTCTAGCATTCTCATGTCACATGTCATGGCCTGGACTACATAGGTCTCTAATGCAGACTGAAGAAAACAAAATCCATCTCATTTCTTGCTTGCCTCCTTGTTGAGAAAGAGCCTCAGAATCCTGACGGGCTCAGAGCCAACACATTTGTTTTATATGGCCAAAGTCACACTCCAGCGGGTTTAATGGGGTCGAGCTGAGGTTAACAAGCCCTTGTGCCTCTGTGACTTTGTCCGTGCCATGCAGAGCTCATCCGCTGCACCACACTGATGCCTAAGGCAATGATGGAGCAGCATGTCCTGTGTGGGAGGCACCTGAAGATGCCCTGCCAGAATGTTCTCAGAAAACCAAGAGCCATGGCTCCACAGTACTTTTCTGCTCTTCATATTTTCACAAAGCATTAGTTTAAAAAATATTAACATCCATTGGTGTGGTGGTATGGGAGACATGGCATCTGGTCTCATCCAATCCTTTTACTTTTAGATAAGGCAGATGAAGTCCAGAAGTTTTGTGGTTTTACCAAGACGGGAAGACAGGAGTGGGAACAGGGTTCCAATGTCCTCAACCCTAGGCCAGTGTTCTCTGCATTCACCAACATGCCTCAAAATGATGGCAAATTTCCAGAGCTCTCATTTTAATTCTCTGGTCACTAGAAATAAAGTGAAAAGGAATGCAGTTCTAAGGTAGGGGCAGTGAATTTTTGACCACTAATTTATAATATTTTGGCTCTGAAAATCTGTAACTCTAACCTTGTGTTACTGGTATGTCTACCACTGAAGACTTCTGCTCCTCACCTATTGAATACACTGACTGGTTCTTAACCATCTTGGCTTGCCTGGTGTGGGGAGCTACACAGAGGCTTCTTCAACATGCTTTTGATCTCTACATTTCTTTTCCTCTTTTAAATTAATTTTTACTGTGTATATTCAAGGTATACAACATGATGTTATGTGATACACATAGATAATAGAAGGTTACTGTAGTGCAGCAAATTAACATATCTATCTTCTCTCATTTCATCTGATTAGTACTGTGGCTATTATGCTATTGCACTCATCATCTGAACAGCAAGACTACAAATCTTTCAAAAAGTCTTTCAAAGGAGTGGAATATCCTGCTATAAATCACTATTACTTATACACATTTTTCCCTAGAAATAGTAGAAACAATTTCCCACAGAATTAGAAATAGTGGACTCTAAAATTTTAATTTAAAAATGTTACCTAATTAGAGATCAGTATTAAAGGGAAAAGGCAATGATTTTAAAAATTAGATGTTCAATGTTATGGTTTGGTTAGAACGAATAAAAATTTCTGAATATTTCCTAACTTAGAAATTCATAATTATCAGAATGAATCCAAAATGATCAATCCAGCATAATGTGATCAATGTGACAGGTCATGGTCAGTGAATAATTGTCTTCTGGGCTTAGTGATGGATTCTTCTGGGATCAAACCCAGGAGACTGTTCCCATTAGAAAGATATCCTACATTCAAACAAATGAAAAAGTCTAGACAATACCCCAAAATACTGCTAAAAAGAAAATGAGGAACAAGCAAACAAAAAAGAAAAAAAGGAAAGGAATACCGTATATATTACACACACAGCAATGTAACATGGTGTTTAAGAGCCAGGATGCTGCAGTCAGATGACCTCTGCCCGAATGCTAGATGCACCAGTGCCTAAGCGGGGCGACAATCTTTTCAAGATGCATGAATTATTTAGTATTGTCAACAATGGTCTCTTTAGGGAAAAGGGATTTGAGGAGATTGTTTCCTTAGAGACACAATGTCATATACAAAAATATTGTCATGTATTGGACAAAATAATTAGAGAAAAAAAAACAGTTTTATAACCTGTCTTTTTCTCTTATTTAGGCAAAAGTCTACCTAGCAGAGAATCTCAGGAAAAACTAATTTAAAGGGAAAACCATAACATTAACTTAAAATTGCTCAAGACAGGTTAAAAATAGTTTGTCTTCTAATGAAGTAAACACTTGGTCTGAAATAGTGTTTATGTCATTGATTTATTTTGCAAACCATTCTTCACAAATAGTAAAATGTTCAGGTTTGGGCTAGTTCATATCTAAGTTATTTAAATTCTAAATTAGTGGTGTTAAGCTAATGAGATACTAAAGTATCTTGACAACTGGTTGCCCTACTACTAGTGGTGAGGAATGTGCTTTAGTCCCTTAGCAGTTTGGGCTAAACTGCATTCATTTGAGGGTACGTAGTGATGAGTCTTTTCACACTCCTAGGTCTAACGGTGAATCATTTCTGAGAGCCATTACCTGGATTCTGTTTCACAACTGAATGCTATTCATTAGTTTTATCTGAAAAGAAAGAAAATAGAGGAGGATTGTTGAGATTAACCCAACAATCTCTGCTTGTATATAGGAAGATGGAGAACATTAATTTCCCTCCAGAAAGATGCTGTTTCTGACCAATTGTCATATCAGTAAGAATTCTGAGGGCTCTCCCATCAGCTATGATGGACTCTTATCTACCCATCTGTACCTTTTCACCAACTGGGGGTCAATGTGACAGGCCATGGCCAGGAATCAGTTCTCCTCTGGACTTAACCTATAGGTCCATCTAGGATCAAACCTAGGAGCTTGTTCTTATTGGTGTGATATCCTATACTCAATTGAATGAAAAGGTCTGGACAATGCCCCAAAATTCTTAGTAGTGAGAGATTAATAGAAAGAAAATACACAGGAGAAATGGAATAAATGATGAGGAAAAGAACATAGAATGTATCACACGTGCACACACACACACACACACACACACAAACACCAAAAGGCAGTGCAGCAAGGTGTTTAAGAACATTGTAGTCACTTGACCTCTGCTTAAATCCTAGATCTGCCAATTTTGAAGTCTTGTGATCTTGCAGGTTTTTTAACATTTCTTTGCCTCAGTTTATTCATCATAAAAATGTGAATAGAAATAGCATCTATCTCACAAGATTGTTGTGAAGATTAAATGATTCTATATTACTTAAAGGAGTTAGCACTATCTACTACAGAGAACATTATGTGTTTGCTGCTGTTAACATTGTTATCCTTATTGCCTTTTAAAAATATTGCCTGGGTGTCCAAAATTTTAGTGTTTGCAGGGACTTTTGGGTCACAGTCCAACCTTTTAACATTTAAAGCTAAACACATCGAGGCCTGGAGAGATGCTGCATGCTATGGCCACTCAAATTTAGGGACTGGGTGTCCCAAGTCCCAGATCTCTGCTTTTTCATAGCACCATCAGGTGGTACATTTCCTCCTCTCATTCCTATCATATCCCAAACTATTAAGGCTTGAGCACATTTGCTTTTGCCTACTATGATTGGTTAACCCCTGGAAGGTATTTTTCAGTGGAGAACCACTTAATCATGCTACTTCAATATAAAGTTCACTTTCTGAGGAAGGCAAAAGATGAGCTCATATTTCCATAATTTTAGTCTAGAATAAATGACTTCTCAACAAAATGATCCCATCCTGACCTCCCATAGCCTTACTTTGAACACTGTGTAATTCTCTTTAAAATCCTTTCAGAGAAAGGCACTTTCCTACTTTTGTGTACAGATGCAACACAATTTTTTTTTCTAATTATTTTTTGAAAAGTTTGTATTTGTTCTTTTTAGATATACAGGACACTAGAGTATATTTTAACATATTATACATAGAGTATAACTTATTCTAATTAGGATCCCATTCTTATAGTTTAACATGATGTGGAGTTTCACTAGTTGTGTATCCACATATGAACATAGGAAAGTTACATCCAATTCATTTTACTGTTTTTCCTAAAACCATCCTCTCTCCCTTCCCTTCATTACACTTTGTCTAATCCACTGAACCTATTCTCCACTGGACCCCATTCTGTGTTATCATCCTCATATGAGACAGAACATTCAGTTTTTGTTTTTTTGGGATTGGCTTATTTCACTTATCATGATAATCTCCGGTTCCATCCATTTACCAGCAAATGTCATACTTCATTCTTCTTTATGGCTGGGTAATATTCCATTGTGTATATATACCACATTTTCTTTATGCATTCATCTGTTGAGGGGCACCCAGGTTGGTTCCATAGTTTAGCTATTGCAAATTGAGTTGCTATAAAAATTGATGTGACTGCATCACTGTAGTATGCTGATTTTAAGTCCTTTGGGTAAATGCCGAGAAGTGGGATAACTGGTTCCAATGGTGGTTCCATTCCAAGTCTTCTGAAGAATCTCCATACTGCTTTCCAGAGTGGTTCAGGTATAACACTTCTTAGGGAACTAGGGATGCCATCTTTGATGCTAATTCGTCAAATAATCAGTGTATCAAAGCTGCTTCTCATTTAGGTCTGTGCACAGAACTTAGCAGTGGGAAAGGAATTCCTCCTTGTTCTCATGCTCACAACTCCTAGTCACTTCTGCTCTTGTTGAGACCTGCTAAGACACCATGGGAAACCCAGGCTTACTGGTGGTAATGGGAAAGCTAGAATTTCTGGTGGGAAGGAAACTAATAACTTCTCAATAAAGGCAATGTTATTGTTTCAGTATTTTCCTTTTAGTTCATATTTCCATGCTATCCATGAATTAAAATTACTTTCTTTTAAAAAATTTAAATAAAATTCCTTTCCTCTTCCACAGATAAGATGCTGTATATGTTGGGAAGTAGCCTAGCACACACTACGAAAATTTAGCAGCAAAACCTCCCCAGAGAAAATGCTAAGACAGTCAAAGACTAGATGATCACTTAGGGCAATGCTATTTCTTTGTTATGCCTAGTAGTCATTTCAAAGTGAAGACTTACCTTTCTGACACCCATCTTAACTCATGCAGTGGCAGTACTCCTCAGGGGTATGCCAAAACAAGCCAAACAACAACTGGCAGAGATTTCTCTAGAACGTTCAGTTTTGACCATAAACCTTTTTCTTCCTGTGAACTTTTAGACAACTTGACAGAAATCTTGAGTATATGTATATATATATACTCAAAGGTTCCAAAGTGGCCTGCGCATGACACCAAAGAAAAAGAAAGAGGAGTCTTTTCTCTTCCTTTTGACCTTCAATTTGTTCTTCCCTCTTCAGGAGACTCTCTCCACTCTCTTACACCTCAGGTCATCAGTAAAATCAACACCCTGCAAATACCATGGCCCCTACCCTCTTTGCTGCTACCATATTCTTATTTTCATCATTTCTTCTAACAGCTCTACTGATGGCAGGGGGCAAAAGAGGTTGAATGAATGTATGATGAATTAGTTAAGGATTCAACTACAGGGATTGTAGTAGAGATTATGAGGAATTGTCACTCATGGAAAAAGGTTATAATTTATATTTCCAGTAATGTTTGGCAAAAATCTTCAAGTAGAGATTTCCAGAAGCAATTATGGGAAGAGGGTCAAAGGGGGAGGATATTCCAAGAACATGGAAAGGTTTCCATCAGACAGAGGACTCAAGATGCCTGGGTGAAGGTTATGTCTTTAGGTGACATGGACAACCTATAATTACATCATGCTACAGGTGCAAGTCAGAGAGAGTGCTGAAGGCTGTCATTCAAAAACACATTTCTGACTTAGAAAACCTAGTCACAGGGCAAGTGCTCTACCAGTGAGCACTTGCCTAGCATGCATAAGAGACCCTGGGTTAGATCCCCAGCACTGCAAACAAAACAGAACAGAACAAAACAAACCAAAACAACACACCTATTCATGAACCATACCTTCCATGTGGTTAAACACCTATCACATAGAGAACAAAGTGATTTCTTGAGTCTGGGAACCAAGGACAAAAGTAAAAGTAGTGCCAAGTGGAATGTAAGATGGGGATGGAGAAAATGAACTGTCAGGAAGGTTAGTTAGCAATAAGGAGTTTGTTAAGTTGGTTTCTATAACATGGTCTGGGGAATAGTTTTTGGACTACTGTTCATTCAGTGAAGGGACCTATGCCTAAAAGTAGGGCTGGTTTTAGGAACCCAGGAAATTTACACTAGTTAGCAAAAAGGATATCAAGAATCTGAAAACAGTGAGACCAATTACATATAACCGAGGAGAACACACCAAAATGGAAACTATAATGCAGGGACAGGTGGGTCAAAGGTTATCAGTCAACTCCATGTCTTATGTGTCTAGAGTTTCTGCAAGTATTGCTCTAAATCATAGTACAGTATGGCACTATATCAGAGAGGGAAAGGGAAGATCAAACTTATTTACTTACTTACTGAAAGGCACCCATTGATCTTTTCCAGTATTCTAAAATGGATGACCCTTTAGTCAGAGTTTCAAGCAAAATGAGGGCAAGAGTTTATCTGAATCAACCTCAAGTCCCTGTCTCCTCATCCTCATGAGGACAGCACCAGCACCCCAAGGGCATCTTCACAGGGAAGCTGAAAGAAACATGTAATCATAGCTCCCTGCTGTACCATGTGGGGGCTAGAACTGCTGTTTCTTCTTTGTCAGGGGATCCTAGCTCTTTCTCTTCTTCTGTAGGTTGATGTTTCCATGGAAACATGCTCTTTAATGCTTCTGAAATTACTGTGCATTTATACCATTAACTCTTTGTGGGCTACAGCAGGTCCAGAGATTTTCAGCCCCTCTTAAAAGTAATTCCATTCTCTGCTTCTTCCTGCTGCAAACTTTTTGAAAAAGGTAATTGACACTGGATGCCCTTATTTCCTCACCAGACATCAATCTTGCAATCTTGCAATCCTGCAATCTTGTCTTTGCTTCTCTCATTCTACCAAAACCTTTTATGATGTCATCAATAATCAAAGCAAGGTCAACAAAAGTATAATCAGTAGTTTTTGCTCTGCCATCCTTCTCCTTGACATTGTACAACTTCCAACAGTTGACACACCCCAATTTTTAGCGATTTCCCTTTCCTTTTCATATCGTTGCTTACAGTAAGATAACCTCTTGGTTTTCTTTACATACCTTAGGCCAGTCCTCCTCTCTTGTCATTCATTTTCATTTGAACTCCCTAGCCTGAGGGCACCCTGCAACTTGGTTTTGAGTCTTCGTTCTCTCTGAGACTCATGTGCAGTCATAGCATCAACAATCGCACCACACCAGGGCTTCTGAAATCTCTATCACAGGCTCTACCTCTTTCTGGACCTTTAGCATAATATTTCTGATTGGACTTCTTAACATGAATGTTTTGCTATCAAGTCAAACCTACCAGGACCAAGTCCAAGGCATTTTCCTCTGTCTTTTAGCAATGAGATCCCCATCCTTACAGATTTATAATTCTGGTACCACTTTGATGTCTCTTTTTCTCTGTAACAATTTCATCTTTATCACATTAATGTAAAGGAGAATAAGCCGATTTCTCTTAGGAACTGCATTCCCAGAACCAATCAAATCAGTTGAAAAGTCAACTACAGTTTAGCATTATGTACATAATATATTGATTGACAATTTTTTCCTTTTCAACACACAGTTTCAGGGTTTTTGTCTCCCCAAGGTAAATGAGTCTCATAGCCTTCTAACATATAAGTGAAATTGCTTGGAAGTAGTATTTCTGCTCTGGTTGCTCAATTAAAAAAAAAAATCTAGCAAAGCTATCATTTATTGAACACATGCCAAGCTCTGTTCTGGATGCTTTATATTATTTTAAATTCTCACAGCAATTCTACAAAATAATAGCATATATTATATAGGATTATATAATAGTTATATTATAATGAAGCCCCAAGGCTGTTGGCACGGGGAGCTGAACTCTTCTACTTGTGAGTGATTCTAAAGCTCATGTCCTTTCCGCAGCCTTACATTAAAATAATATCGTCAAAAGAAACAATGGTGAGAGAAGAAGGAAACAAAGAAACCACAAAGCTCTAACATGGTAGAACTAAAATCCAAACCCAGACCTGAATGTCTCCAGAGTCAGGACTCTTAATCATTATTTGTACTACCAACCAGAAGCCCATCAGCTGCTTTTAACTGTCCCTCATGGAGCACCATAAAGGAAGTCTACCCGGAGCAGAACAAAACACTCAGGCTCTCCACAGCCCTGTGAAAGACTGGAGGCACATTGCTGGTCAGGAGATACATTCATAGAATAATAAGAGAATTCCATTCTCTAAGGGCTGTCAATCTGTCATATTTCACAAGCACTAACCCCAAAAAAGGCAAGAAATGGAATTAATTTGCCTTATAAGAAAACAGAAGACAAACCACAAAGCAGTAAGCTTGACTGGACTTATAGAGGAATTAATTCTCAGATCACGCTCTGGGAGGAAGTCAGTTATGAAGTCTAGGACTACATTCTTGGATATCTTGTTAGAGGCAGACAACAAAAGCTAGAATATTTATTTGGCTCAGTTAAGATTGGAAAAAGTTTATCTTGGCTTGGCACAGAGTGTCCAAGTTCTGCTTGGACTTAAAAATACATATTACATATTTCTTTAGGGCTATAATCAACTCTCAATTACCCTCAATAAGGAAGGCAGACCCACACTTGGGGTCTGGACAGCCAGATTCATGGGTGATTCTTAGCATTCATCCTGCTGCGAGGAGTTGCACTGTAGAATATGCCCTTCCCTTTGGAAATGTTCTTTCTAGGTCCTGTCCTGCTGCATTATCTTGGTTCTCTTCCTTCATCTGCAATGGCTCCTTCTTTGCCTCCTCTGCTGGCAGCTTTTGTTTGTCTTTTCCCTTATTAATTGTTTACTTACCCACTTTGAGGAATTTCAGTTCAGGTCCTCATGGAGGTGTCAGCCATACTTACGTCACCTACTCTTCTACGTGGCTGAGTCCCAGTGGTGCTCCTGCGGTCCTCACTTCACATCCCCCATTTCGGACCCTTTCCAGTCATTTCCACTTGTATTTCCCTGTTCCAAACTTGTCACACCTGAGAATTGCTTTATCTTCCCCTTCAAAATTTCTGAATTTCTAATTCTTCTTTTTCAGTGATTTAATATTTATTAAGCACTTGAAAAGGTGCCTGGCACATAGTAGGCACGTATAACTATTAATTAGCTTTATTCCTTTAGTCCTGACTTCATCCCTTTCTTAACTACTCATGACTGAGGACTCCCCCCAAAACTTTCCTTTCAATGCAAATTGGTACAACCATTATGGAAAGCAGTATGGTGATTCCTAAGAAAACTTGGAATAGAACCACCATTTGACCCAGCTATCCCACTCCTCGGTTTATATCCAAAGGACTTAAAATCAACATACTACAGTGACACAGCCACATCAATGTTTATAGCATCTCAATTTGCAATAGCTAAGCTATGGAAGCAAGTATGTGCCCCTCAACAGATGAATGGATAAAGAAAATGTGGTATACATATATGATGGAATATTACTCAGCTTTAAAGAAGAATGAAATTCTGGCATTTGCTGATAAGTGGATGGAACTAGAGAATATCATTCTAAATGAAATAAACCAAACCCAAAACACCAAAGGCCGAATGTTTCCTTGGATATGCAAATGCTAAATCACATTAAGTGGGGGTGGCAGTGCTAGGGAAGAATAGAGTTACTTTATGTTAGGTAGAGGAGAGTGAAGGGAGGGGAAGGGGTATGGAGGAAGGAATGATAGTAGAGTGAAACAGACATTATTTCCTCATGTACATATAGACTGCATTACTGATGTGACCCTGAAATATGTACAATCAGAAAAATGAGAGATTACACTCTATGTATGATCTATCAAAATGTATAAATGAATTCTACTGTCATGTACAACTAATTAGAACAAATAAAATAAACCTTTCTTTTCTTTCAAAATACTTCTTGCATTTGTCCTTTATTTTCTAGATCTACAACATTCATCCTACCAGAGCTTCATCATCTCATACCCCAATACCTGCAATGGCTCTGCAATGGCTCACATCCGGGCCTTCTGCCTTACCTCACCCCACCCAATACCTCTCAACTTAGCCAGTGTAGGTTCTTCCAAAGTTACATCAATGAGAGCTCAAAAACCTCCAAAGTTTCCTTGCTAGCGAGGGTGGAAACCTGCCCTAGTCAAGGCCCTCCACATCCTGGCACCATATACATTCTCTCCTCTTCTCCATATGAATCTGTTCAAAAACCACTGCTTCTTCACTGTCCCCTGAACATTACACTTTCCTGCCGGCCTTCCGTTTTCTCTCAGTTGAGTGTGATCCAAATGTTTATGTTCATGTGTTCATATCAAATCTTACCCTTGCTCTCCACTTTCCTGACCCTCCAGGTCCTTCTCCCTGCCTCTCCCCTCTTGTCCTCTCCAGCCTCTGTCCACACCTCTGCGTTTCGTTTGCTGTTCACCGGACCTGTTGTATTCCTTTGGTTACTTAACTTCTTACATGTATGTGTCTTGCCCTCCGTGATAAACAATTCACGGTCTAAAGGTAAGAATCAAATCTTTCCCTATCATCCCTTGCAGAATCTGAATTAATGCCTTGCTTGTGGTAAGTATTCTATAAATATCTATTGATTTGTTTTGAACATCTAGAAGATGAGTCTGGGAAGCCTCCCATGCTGCTTTCTCACTTCCCACCTCCACCCTCACCCCCTCTAAGTCACACAGACACACAGACACACTAGAACTGGGTATTGAATTGCTGTGGAAAAAAGTGACTCCTCTGATTATTGATTTAAAAAATAATAACTCCTAAAGAACTTATACATCTTTCTTTCTAAAAATAATGAGATTAAAAAGTGGGGCTGATTTCATTCTTACACAGGCTTTTAAAAAACTTCTCTTGTTAATGTTTGCTTCTTTCTATAACCCATAAAAATCAGTTCTATTAACTTCTTTTGTCTATTTATTAATTGGGTTATTGAGGATTTTTTTTTCAGTGTTAAGTTATTTGAGTTCTTTATGTGTCCTGGATATTAATACCCTATCTAAGGAGCAAGTGACAAAGATTTTCTCCCAGTCTGTAGGTTCTCTCTTTATACTCTTGTTTCCTTTGCTGTGCAGAAACTTTTTAATTTGATGCCATCCTACTTATTGATTTTTGGGTTTATTTCTTGCACTTTAGGAGTCTTGTTAAGGAAGTTGGTTCTTGTGCCAATATGCTTGGGTGCTGGGCACACATTTTCATCCAGCAGTTGCAGAGTTTCTGGTCAAATTCCTAGGTCTTTGATCCACTTTGAGTTGAATTGTGTGCAGGGTGAGAGATAGGGGTCAAGTTTCTTTCTCAACAGACACTTCTCAAAAGAAGAGATACAAATGACCAACAAATATATTAAAAAATGTTCAACATCTCTAGCAATTAAGGAAAAGGAAATCAAAACTACATTGATATTTTCTCTCCAGTCAGAATGGCAATTATTAAGAATGTAAATAATACTAAATGTTGGTGAGGACATGGGGAGAAAAGTACACTCATACATTGCTATGGAATAGCAAATTAGTGTAATCACCTGGAAAAGAGTATGTAGAGTCCAAAAAAGTTGGAATGAAACCACAATATGGCCCACTCCTCAGTATATATCCAGAAGTATATCAGCATACTGCAGTGATGCAGCCACATCAATTTTTATAGCAGCACAATTCACAATAGACAAGCTATGGAACCAACATAGGTACCCTCCAATAGATGAATGGATAAAGAAAATGTTGTATATATACACAATGGAATATTAGTCAGCCATAAAGAAGAATTAAATTATGGCATTTTCCAGTAAATAGATGGGACTGGAGATCATTAGCCGGACCCAAAAAGTCAAAAGTTGAATGTTTTCTTTGATATGTGGAAACTAGTCCAAAATAAGGGGGAAGGAGAAGAATGGGCAATTCTATCAAAATATAAGAAGGATCAGTGGAGCAGGTAAAGGGGACTGAGGGGGAGGAAGGAAGGATGGGATAAGAAAAGAACAATGGAAAGAATGACTTAATTTTCCTATGTACATATATGAATATATCACAGTGACTTTCACCATCATGCAGGAAGATAAATAGAGTTGCGGGAGGGAATAGAGGGAGGGGGAGAAGGTAAAGGGGAATAACTGGGGACTTAATTAGAGGAAATTATATTCCAGGCTTTTATAATTATGTAAAAATGAATCTTAATGTTTTATGTAACTAAAAAGAACCAATTTAAAAAAAAAAAAAAACAGTTCTGTCTGTAAGAATCATGTAACTTAACAAATCCCTCTCCTCTCTACATGGTCTTGGGCTCTTACAGAGCTGACATGGAAGTGAACATAATCCATGATTGATTGGTAAGTAAGAAGTGATTTATTTTTGTTTCTGAAATATTTTATTCCATGAGAAAAAAAAGAAACAATTTTTTTTGATATTAGAGTTGCAGACAATTTTTTTTTATTTTAGAAAAATCAAAGTATTAGGAGAACTTGAAATATATGTGAAAAAAGATATATGAATGTTCTTTACCAATGTATGTCCACTTTGTTAGTTTGGGAATGGAAATAAATACAACTTATTTTGCTTATAACATTGAGGTGAGATGGTCTTTAAAAAGGAACCAGGGAGCCAGGAATGGTGGTGTATGCCTGTAATCCCAGCAGCTCAGGAGGCTGAGGCAGGAGAATCAAAGTTTGAGGCCAGCCTCAGCAACTTAGTGAGGCCTAAGCAACTTAGCAAGACCCTGTCTCAAAATAAAAAAAAATATATATAATAATAATAAGGGCTGGGGATATGGCTCAGTGGATAACTGCCCCTGGGTTCAATTCCTGGTACAAAAATAAAATGAATAAACAGGAACCAAAAAACGAAGGGGAAATTTACGTATTTGTTTCCTAGTGTTTTTGTATTTCTGAAAAAAATGAAAATATCTTCAGTGGGGGAGGGGAGAACTTTTCTCAATCTTGACATAGTTAGATGCACAGAACTATAAAATCCCTCCCTTGGCCCTTCCCATCTCCAACCCTTTACCCACACCACATCTAGCCCAGATGAATAGCTGTATTCACACAGTGATCTTTACATCTGGCCCATCTGTGGATGACCCAGGATGTCCATATCTACAGAGAAGCCCATAGGTTCATGCAAACAAGGCACAAAATGAATATTTCATGGGTGGGAAATTAAGAGCTGAGAATAATTCAGACTCTGCTTTGTAGATAGCGCCAGGACATGAAGAAGTAGTCCAGGTGGAAATCAGAAAGGTATAGTAATAAGTCTCCCTGAACCTCGGTAAAGACTTAATCCCTTGAAAAAGCAGAGGAAAGTTAATTCGATTAACACTTGCCTGAATTCCCTCAAATTCTTGGGTATCCTAGCATAACCAAGAGGAATTTAGCATTTGAGTCAATCTCTTTCTCTTTTCTCCAGTCACTACCAGGTTATATGAAGTTAAAAACACATTCAGTACAATTGGGGGAAAGGTAGCAAAATAGCTTGAAGAAATGAAGTGTTTGATGTCTTCAATTACCAAAAGGGTTGGGGTGGGTGTATGAGAGAGAGGAATGTGAGAGAACAAGCACACGCTGGAGAGAAATGAAGAGATGGAGAGAAGATGAAACAGCATGCAGCCTGCTGGGTAACATTTCCATGGCAACCACATTCCATGTACAGAGAGCTGCCAAAATAAGTCAAGATCCAAGTAAGTAGGTGTTGGTGGAAAGAGAAGATAAGAGCTCAGCAATGGACAAAAGCCACCTAGAGGAGATGAATTATTGTTGTGAATTTAACTCTTCTTCACATTTCTTTTTCTAACCACACCCAAAGCTCCAGTTTGAATGAGAAAGCATCTAGTGTTGGTGTTGCCAAATCAAATCTCATCCAGGAAGGTCTCAGGATGATAGGAGTGGGGTTTAAGGAGCTCCCAATTGAAGTCAAAAGAGAAAAATTACAAGCGAGGTAAATAATTTCCCTGTAGCCATTAGCTTGCTTTCCCAATGTTTCTCGGCAATTTGCTCATTTTCATTTTCCAGGTGGCTCAGGGAGGGGAAACAACATTGATGAAAATATTACTGGGTATTGCCAAGATAGGAACTAAGTTCCTATATTAGTGATCTAGGCTGTTCATTAGTGAAATATATTCCCGTAATACAGGGAGACTCGTATTCAAAAATATAGATAAGATGTCCCTGGAGACTATAGGTGCTTGGAAATATGGTTCCTGAGACATTTAAAATTACCCAGCAAATATAAACAAAAGCATATGGACTGTAAAACGTATGTTGCACTTTATAGTTCTTCCTTTATACTTTTAGGCTACCACATATAAGAACTCTCAAGATCTCCAGGGTTTCTGTGCCTCCTCAAAAATGTAGGATGCTATCATGGTGCTCCTCAGCATCCCTCAAGGGACTCCACGAAGGGGGCTTCCCTGCAAGGTTCACATCCAGAGACTGGACTGGGTCCCCGACACTCACTCAGGGAGTCTGTCAAAAATATGGATTTCCGTCAGCACGGTGGCTCAAGCTTGTAACCCAGAGGTTCAGGAGGCTGAGGCAAAAGGATCACGAGTTCAAAACCAGCCTCAGCAACTTAGCAAGGCTCTAAGAAACTCAAGAAGACCCTGCCTCTAAATAAAATATTTTTTAAAAGGACTGGGGGGAATAAAAAAAGGACTGGGGATGTGACTCAGTGATCAAGGCCCCCTAGTTTAAATCCTTAGTACCCCCAAATATAATATATATATATATTATATGAATTTCTGGGTCATACTGTGGAGACAGGTATTCACTATTCCTGGGATAGAGTCCAAGAATATGCATTTTAAAGCTACCTACGTGGTTCTGCTGTGTAGACAGGTGTGGAAACCATCAAAAGAAGCAAGCATTCATCTCTTCCCTCCTTTGGTGATCCTGCTACCCTCTGTCTTGCCTAAACTCAGTGAGAGGAGTCCTTCCCTCCCTTCCCAGGAATGGCAGACTCATCAGACCTGCTCCAGAGCCATCCCTGGGGTGCTCACGAGGCCTTAAAATGTCATTCTGCACTGAAAAGTGAGTCTGAGACCAGCTCTGGTCATCAAGGACTCCCATTAGGAGTGTTTGCTTTCAGAGTCACTTTAGTAAATGTTGGAGGAGGATAGAAGTGAACTCAGGAGAATCAGGACAGAGCTGCCACAGAGGACCTGGACAGGAAGTGAAGTGGTTAGGTCACAAGGTAGCATAAATAACCAAATTCTAAATGAAAAATAAGCACCCTCTTCATTCTCCCATCCACTCACAGAGGTACTTCCGTGCATCATAACCTTGCCCTTAGAAGTACAGAAAAGTCAAAGGAGCCCTTGATAGCCTAGCTCAAAATTCAGTTCTTACCATCCACAACACCACCCTTCTGACTTAGAGATATACTACCAGACATTTGAAGAAACTCTTCCCAAACTAACTGAATAATATCTACAAAAAGTGACAAGTGGCAAGTTTATGCGACACATGCTCATTGAGCATTGCAACGTGTCAGGCACTCTGAACAGAGGTGAGCAACAAGTCCTCACATCCCTGAGTGTTCACTCTGTCACAGGGATTGTGTGTGTGTTATCCAATGTGATCTCATGTTACAGAGGAGGGAACTGAGGCTTGAAAAGGGGGTTAAGTTTGTCAAAATCATACATCTAGCAAGTGACAGATGTTAATGAGGTTTACCTGATCCCCAAATTAAACTTTTTGAACCCCCACCTGCTACAGTGTGGAAGTGTCCCCTTCAGGCCCAGTAGTTAAGTTATGGCTTAGTCCTCTGCCAGTGGTGCTCTCTGGAGGTGGTGGAACCTTTAGGAGGTGAAAGGAAGTTAGGTCACTGGTGGCATGGCTTTGCGGAGGATATTGGAACCCTGACCTTTTCCTGTGCCTCTCTCTGCTTTCTGGCTCCCATGAGGTAAGCAACCTCATCTTCTATTCCCTTCCACAATGATGTACTGTGCTGCCACAGGCCCAAAGCAACAGGGCCGAGTGACGATGGACCGAAACCCTTAGGACTGTGAGCCTAAATAAGCCTTTTGCTTTATAAATTGATTACCTGGGGAGTTTTGTCCAGAAATGGAAATCTGATCTCACACCAGTCCTTTCCCGTAGTCTGATGTACAAACAGAAATGGATACATAAACATGAACATGGTTGACAATGTCCACTCTTATCCTCAATTTTGATGCCCAGACAGGCACCAAGGGCATGAGGAATGTTTATGAGAAACAATGAATACCTTCTGAGAAAAGATGAAAAACTTCTCGCATTCTCTTTTCCAGGGTGGGGAAAATGAAGAAAGTCTCCATGAGTACAGTAAAGGATTACAGTTTTCTTATGGACTTTCTTCACCTTTCCTTTCACTCTTCACCTTTCATATGATGAGGTGATATGTGCCTCCTAACTTAGGGGTTACTGACTTGAACAAAGAATTCAAAGTGGTGTTAATGACAAGGTACAAGGATTTTACTGTTTTACAAAGTTACAAAGGGATCCCTGAGATTTTTACCTTCCTTACTCCTCTTCTTGAAGAGAGGAAATAGACAGGAAAGAAGCCTTTATTAAGGAAGTGAAAGAATCAGTATTTCTTATTTTTTCAATGCAAAGAAAAGGTATAAAGAAAATATAAAATTTTTTATTTGTTCTTTTTAGATATACAACCGTAGAGTGAATTCATATATGTTCATAAGAAAGTTATGTCAGATTCATTCCACTGTCCTTCCTACTCCCATATCTCTCCCTTCCCTTCATTCCTCTTTGTCTAACCCACTGAACCTCTATTCTTCCCCTCCCCACCCTGTTGTGTGTTAGCATTAGTTATATTAGAACATCTTGACCTTTGGTTTTTGTGGAACTGGCTTATTTAACTTAGTGTGATAGTTTCCACATCATCCATTTACTGGCAAATGCCACAAAGTCAAAGAAACTGTATTTTTTGAATGTATTCTAACAGTCCTATAGAAACAGAATAGGATGCCAGCACATGAAAGCTGCTTCATCTCCATTCACCAGTCCCCTCCCTTCCTATCTGCCCCTCCAAACACTGGCCTGCCATTGTCACTTCTCTCTGGAACATAGCAAGCAGTAAGTGAACCAACAGAGCATGGCTAGGGGAAGGAAAACCATGACTGGGGTGGTTTTATATGGTTTCACAAGGAAGTGGGAGCACAGGAGAAGACATAGTACAAGGAAGGTGCTTCCAGTTTCACAAGGGGGAGCTATTTTAGCTGGGTCTTAAAAAATGAATAGTGTACCCAGGTGAAGAAGAGGCAGATAGGGAGCCCAGAGAGTGTAGTATGTACCAAGGTAAGTCTCAGTGGGAACAGTGAAGCTGGAGCTGCTAGTTAGGATGGAGGACAGGGAATAACGAGTCGGGTAGAAAGAATCAGTGGCAGGGGTTAAGTCTGCAAAGAGAGATGGAAGCCATTGTGAAGGTCTTGAACATGATGATCCTAAGTATCCAAGAAAAGTTTCCAATGGGGCAGATAAGTGATCCAATTAAGTTTCTCTAATTAATTTTTGTTGTTGTTAAGAAAAATAATGCTTGACATAAAAACAAATGAAAGGACTTGTAGATAAGAAAAACAATATAAAATGGAACCACAGTAGTGGAAGAAGTGACTGAATGCTGAAGGATAATCTAAGAGTCTACTGTGAACAGAGTGGATGGATGTAGAATGTGGAATGTACTGGATTTCAGTGCTTCAACTGCTCCCTGTCATTATAGAGGAAATGAATATAGCATTGAGCTCTGTAGGTCACTCTCAAGGTATGACACCTTGCATTTATGCCCTTTCTTACTGAAACCATAACCACCTTGGCAGTTGACAGTTAGTGGTGACCTGACTGCTTCTTATTAAAATGGGAAGAGGAAGAAGGAAGGCTGGCAAATCAGAGAAAGGGAGCCTGGGACACTAATACAGATCAAGAAGGGGTGCAGCATAACCATATCACATGGAAGTCATTCTGGCAGGCATGTGAAGAACAATATGAGAAAACCAACCCACAGCAAGTAATCTTTATATATGTAACAGAAGCTATTTCACTACCTTGGATGCTTCCTTATCTTCAGGTTGGAGAATTTGGTTCCTTCACCTTTTTTGGAGTCCTTTAAATATTTTCATTGTTTTTGCTCAGGCCCTCTCAAAATTCACTGACATCTCCTTTACACAGCAGGATATAAGATTATAAAATGATTAACTCAATAGTTTTGCTAAAGTCCATACCCTGACCTCTCAAATTTTGACATGCAGAGGTATCAGTGCATATTATTTGAAAAGGTTGCCCTAAGTGATTCTAGAATCTACCCTTACCAATATTTTCACCCCCACCGAAAACGTCTACTGTAATGTGCATGCCTGACTCATGCCGAATGAGAAGAAAAACTGCACACCAATTTGATACTTCAGTGAACTCATATGGACTCAGGCTTCCTCTCATTACAGCCTCATATTACAAGACCACGTTAAGTCATGGCTCAGTGGGACTCTGCTACATTTTGCCATCCCCTTCCACCCTGTTTTCCTGCAAGTCAACTCTTCATCATTGGCACTAATGGAGGACAGGGAGGGCAGGGAGGACATACTTAACCAAAATCAACAGATAACTCCAAACCTTATTGTATGCAAATGGTTCAAAATTCTCCCCCATTGAGACCTTTGCAGATCTCCTATCATGAAGCAGAACTTAATAACACTTTAGCTGTTCTCTTTGCTCCTCCCCACCTGCTGGCAGAAGTCCTAACAAGCAGCAAAATGACCAAAACCCAGCAGGAGGGGAAAGGGTGAAAAGCAAAAGACCTAGAAACTTCACAAAGTGGATAATAAGTGCCTGAATGATGGGATCTTGGAAAATCAGCCCTGGTTGATGAGGCTTATTTTCCCCCCAAATGCAATGAAGACAAATCATCAAGCAAATTTGCTCCAAGATGTAAATTCTGAATTGCCATGAATTACACAACTCAGCAGAGAGGCAAAGAATGGAGAAAGCCTTAATGTTCACTTTTTAAATGAATAACCGTAACTTTAAAATTCAGGAAGCAGCTTGCTTCTATATGTGATAGGGGGAAAACGGCACAGTCTGTTGCACCTATCAGGGCTCTGGCACACTCACAGATCTAACCGCACCCATATCCCTCTTGCTTTCCTCCCTTGTCACCCTAGTAGCTAAGGCCAACACTGGATTTTCATGTCCCCTTCTGTTCTCATCTTTGCTCTTTCTTCTGCCGGTGCTGTGATCACTAGAGAGGGATCCATCTCATGTGACTATAACATTCTGAAAGCATGAAATAGAGCTGGGGGGCAGGGGGGCGGAAGGATGGCCTGGCCTCAGCAGAAAGGCTGACCCCATGATCCTCACTACAGAAGGTTTGTTCAAGATGGTACCTGGGAGAATACACCCACTGTTATGATTTGAATGTGAGGTGTCCCCTAAAAGCTCATGTGTGAGACAATGCAAGAAGGTTTAGAGGAGAAACGATTGGATCATGAGAGTCTTAACCCAATCAGTAAATTAATCCCCTGACAATATTAACTGAGTGGTAACTAAAGTCAGGTAAGGTGTGGCTGGAGGAGGTGGGTCATTGGGGGAGTGCTTTGTGGGTATACATTTTGTATGTGGTGAGTAGAGTCTGTCTCTCTGCTTTCTGATCATCATGTGAGCTGCACTCTTCTGCCATGATGCTCAGTCTTACCTTAAGTCCTGAGGAATGGAGCCAGCTGTCTATGGAACCAGACCTCTGAAACTGTGAGTCCCCAAATAAACTTTTCCTCCTCTAAAGTTGTTCTGGTCAGGTCTTTTAGTCACAGCAGCAAAAAAGCTGACTAAAACACCCACCGATTAAGAGATCTGAAGCAATGTGGCCAATGTTACCATCTTTAAATCTATGCCATGGAAATACAGTATCAGAGTTGGTATTTTTGGTATTTCCCTTGCATTCAAGGAATTTTTTTTTTTAAATATGTTTCAGTGTATGAAGAAAAAGAGTTAACCTCAACCAGCTCTACTGTTTCATATTATGGAAGAGGATGATGAAGTTAAGAGATGCATTTTGCTGTGATATATACTATTTATTGCTATTGGAAACTAAGTTTCCATACCCAATGTGACATGGGACTGGGCAACACACACCCAAGTATCAGATAAAATCTACTTTCGTAACTCACAGGTAGAATGATAAATAGCCCCTCCCCACTCTTCTCCATTAGGTAGGTAGCATTCCTAAATGAGAAGCTGGGACATTATTCACATGTGGCATCAGAGTCCAGCTGGAGGTCACCTCCCACTTCCCTGCCAGGCCTAGCTCCATGGCTTATGGGTTTATGAGGCAATGAGCGCATGACACTCACTGCCGAGGGTGTGCGAGTCGTTCTGTTTGGATGGAACACAATGTGGAGGAAATAATTTTGCATCTAGAAACATTTAGAAACGTCTCCAAACCCCAACAAATCCTTGCCTTGTTGAAACAATAAATCCCCTCATAAAGGAGAGTCCCTAGGAAAAAGCAAGGAATTTCTCAAAATTTTTCTTTTGTGAAAAAATCAAATATTAGCTGGAAGTGTTGTTTTGACAGTACCGTTTTAATTCTGTATAAAAAAAATGACATCTGTTTGTCTGTGTAAACAAAATATTTTTTAAAGCCCGGAAGAAAATATTATAAAGTATTAACAATATTATCTCTCCGTGTGTAAGAAAAATCTTTGCATTCTTCTAGCATAAGAAGTACATACATTTCCAAATGTTTCTATAATATACAGGTGTTACTTGAACATATAGAGAAAACAAGATTTAACCAGAGGATATCTACTTTAATCATTTGCCAAAAATATTACAGAGCAAATAAAAATTACTATTGTAACAAGTTAGCAAGTTGGGAAAAGGCCCATTCATCTAAATGTTGTCGTTTAAAAAGTATGAAAATTGGATGACCATTAGGACGGCAACTGCCTAAAACAGGCACTCACAATGTCAAGGGCCATAATAAAGTTAAACAACCATGTTAGGGTGGTGAGGCTATAAGTGGATTTTCTTTTGTTACAATTTTCTGATTGCCACTTTCTATCAGTCCGTCTGTATCCTTTTATTTTTCTATTTTAAATTATTTATTTATTTATTTAGGTCTCAGGGGTTTTACTAAGGGGTGCCTAACCACTGAGCCACATCCCCAGTCCTTTTTATTTTTATTTTGAGACAGGGTCTTGATAAATTGCTTAGGCCCTCACTAAGTTGCTGAGGGTGGCTTTGAACTTGTGATCCTCCTGCCTCAGCCTCCCAAGCTGGTGGAATTACAAGAATGTGCCTCTGCACCCAGCTAGTATGAATTCTTTATTTTTTATTTTTAATTTTCTTTTTGGTATTGGTTAAGCCCAAAGGTGCTTAATCACTGAGCCATATCCCCAGCCCTTTTAAAATATTTTATTTAGTTTTATTTAGAGACAGGGTCTCAAGGAGTTGCTGAGGTTGGCTTTGAACTTGCCATGCCCCTGCCTCAGCCTCTTGAGCCACTGGGATTATAGGCATGTGCCACCGCGCCCGGGTAGTATCTATTCTTTTAAATGGATTCAATACCATGGCTCTTTCAGTCAGTTTGTTAGAAGATAGGACCAAGTACCTCAAGCAATGGGAGTAAGTTGTCTCTGAACAGAAAACTACTAAATGAACTTGCATGAAATCAAGTAAGTACAGGCAGTTCAGTCAGGAAGACCTGAGTTCATGCCCACTAGGGCAGCACTCACTACTCAGGCCTTGGGCAAATTGGGCTCTGAGGTTCCATCTCCCCAGAAACCCACAGTGAAGAGTTACACAACAAAAAATAATACACATAGGTTGCCTGGCACTAACAGGTATCAATACATGGTTAATACTGGGGTCTTCTGAATCAGAGTAGAGTGAGTAGAGCCTGGGATTTTTATGAAGGTAATTCTTTTTTCCCCTGAAGACAAAGCTTTTATTGTCCATTAATAGTACACAGGTTCTACACATATGAACTGAATAAATGACCAGAGTGATAGATCTGTGAATTATATGAGGGAATGCTTATAGCATGTGCCCTTCCTATACTCCAATATTTGAAATTCTATAGTTCAGCCTATGAGTGTGGCATTGTGCTTAGGCTTAAACCATCATCTCCTAGCAGGGTGTCAAGATAGTTCTAAAGGTATAAGAACTCTGCAAAAGAATCACAAGAATGAACATAACCAACTTTTTAAACAGAAATCTGAAGAAAAATGGGCTGTTGAAAGAAACTTGTCTCTTTAAGTACAGAAGAAGAATGAATGTATTTTAAAAGTGGTTTTTCTAGCACTTTAAAGGGGAGAAAATCACATTACAAGAGAAAAAAAATTGTTGTCCAAATCAATACAGCATTTGGCAAATAACACTATAGTGAGATGATCATATGATAACATGACACCAACTCCTCAGAACACATAATACACTTCTTTTTCTGTTTCTGAACTTATTAGGGAGTTGTCTTCCTGCAATTGAGCAGGAATAGCTCCATGATTGCAATGGAAGAGGAGCTGCAGGGCAGCAATACATGGTCTGAGTTGGGGAGGGTGGAGATGCTAGACCACTGGGACTTCTCTTAGAGCATCATCGGCATACTAAGTATGCTGGCTTCACTTCACTTCCATTGTATGTTTGTTTGCCAGAGTTTGAAAGGAGAATTGATGGAAATTTTAAGGAGGCCAAATACCATCCCCCTTCTCTTGGTCCATGTATTTTAGCTGAGGAATTTTTCTACAAGAATGAAAATGTAATGGGTGATCAACTTGAGTTGATCGAAAAATCTTTCTAACAGATATTTTTCATTGAACATTTGAAGTTCATTAAAAATAATTACAGTGGATTAGGAGGTGTAACTCAGTGGTAAAGCACTTCCCTGGCATGTGCAAGGCCCTGAGTTTGACCCTAGCAACACACACACACATGCACACACACACACATACACAATAGCTGGTGATACAGTTCAGTGGTAGAGTGCTTACCTCACATGCGCAAGGATCTGGGTTTGATTCTCAGTTCCACAAAAGAAAGAAAGAAAAAAAACATGACTTCTTTATCACTTCCTTCTTCAATAGGTAGTCTATTTCTATCCCTATCCCTCACACTTAAATTTGGGCTGGGCTATGAGTGTTTGACAAAGAGAATACAGCAGAAGAAATACTATGCCCTGGAGAACTAACTACCATGTTTGAGAAAGCCCAAGTATATTAGTTAGCTTTCCATGACTGTGATCAAAATACCTGACAAGAACAACTTAGAGGAGAGAAGTTTATTTTGGGCTCATGGTTTATGAGTGTCAGTCCCATAGTTGGTCAATTCCATTGCTTTGGGCCTTAAGAAAGGCAAAACATTATGGTGGAAGGGTATTGTGGAGGAAAGTTGCTTAGCACATGGTAGCCAGGAAATGGAGAGAGGGAGGAAGGAGCACAGATATAGACAGATATAGTCCAAGCCACACCCCCAGTGATCTACTCCCTCTAGCCAGGCCCCATCTGCCTATAGTTACCACCCCAGTAGTCCATCAAATTATTGAACTGTCAAATGGATTAATCCACTGATGAGGTTACAGTTCTCATAAGCTAATCATTTTACCTTGAACACTACTTCATTGCCTACCACATGATGGGGGAAAATTAAAGATTCAAACCAAGCCTGGTGTGGTGGCCCACACCTGTAATCCCAGTGGCTCAGGAGGCTGAGGCAGGAGGACTGTGAGTTCAAAGCCAGCCTCAACAAAAGTGAGGTGCTAAACAACTCAGTGAGTCACTGTCTCTAAATAAAATACAAAATAGGACTGAGGATGTAGCTTAGTGGTCAAGTGCCCCTGAGTTCTTAACCACCCCCCTGAAAAAAAGAGATTCAAACCATAACACCAAGTAAACAAGTTCTGGAGAGGTCTACATGGAAGAGAACTGAGTCTGGATAACTCTTAGCTGACCCTTAACACCAATCCAACAGTAATATGTGAGAGCCATCTTGGAAGTGGATTGTTCTTCTCTAGTCAGTTACTCTAACCAATGTCACTCAGAACTAATATAAATTGTCCCTATGAAGTCTTTTCCAAATTACTGTAAGTAAATAATTTTATTATTTTCAAACAGTAAGTTTACAGGTGATTTGTTATGGAACAATTAATAATGGAAATTATGTCATTAACCGGTTTATATTTCAATCTTTTATAAGTCTGGTTAGGATATATTATTGTACTGACTTTGACCAACAACTTGGGGAGAACTAATGAAACTGAGACAGTCAGTCTAAAATCTCACAGGGTTCTCCTAACTCTAAGTAATAACTTTCTTTCAAGTTCTGCTAAAATGGCCTACTAGGTTCCCTCTGTAACATTTTTTAAGATCCACTTTACTATTTATCAAGTAACTATTATGTGTGAGGTTGTGGGGATTCTGTAACAAACGAGATATGGTCAGTCCTGCCAACCCAGGGTTCTTGGTCCAGTGGACATCAAAGTTTATCTCTCCAACTGTAACAGATATGCTCGATCTAATGAGTTAACTACAAGGGCACTACCCAGGCCAGACTGCAATGGAATGTTCCCTTTCAGTGATGAAGGTTGGCCTGCCCCAAGAACCTCAGGGCCACGAAGCTGAAATACATGTTGTACTACCGTCACCATTCCTTTGGTTTCCTTCAAGCACACCACTCCAAGATCCAAGAAAGAACTCTACTCATCCTCCTGAACACAGCCTCAGTTTCATGTTCTTCGGATGGAAGACAAAGGTAAAGCAAAGCAGAGGTTCAGAGGAGTGGGGAGAAGAATCCTTGAAGGCCTACTGAAAAATTTATATGCAACTCCTCTACGAAGTAAGTTGAATCTTTGCCATACAAATCAGTACTGGCCAATTCAAACTCCCTGAAGGTTCTTTCTTTCTTATTTTCATTTTTAAGTTGAATAATCTTAGCAATAACAGAACTTCAGCAACTTGCCAACAAATAATCACAGGAATTAAGATATGTGTAATAAGTGCTTTATAATTCATGAATGTCTTTCACATACATCGTGGCTCATCCATTATATTTCTTAGGAAGCCCTATTTCCCAAAGGATTGCCGTTGGATTCCTCCTAGGCTACTTCCATTCTAACCCAGAGTAACAGTAATATAATTGTTAAAGTGTCTATAATTTTCCTAGTTTTAAATATGTCCACCAGGGTCTCTCCTTTAAAGAGGGAATCTCAAGTCATTGCTTTTTATATGACAACTTTATGTGCTGCCTGGATCTAAGAAGCACTTCATAATAGAACCAAACAGCCAAAGCAGGCACAGGGCATCCATCTTTTTAAGAGATCTATTGGCTCCCTGGTCTGCCCTTATGCTCTTGACTTTAGTAGATCAGGAAATGTCTGCATCAGTGATAGATGAAAGATCTAGGATCAAAACTGTCATCGGTGGCTATAAACTAAACCAAGCAGCACAGCTGTTCAATGAGCATTATAATTTGAACACAGGAATTGATCCCATTAATCTGCCCTCCATGGGGGTCCATATACAATTAGCATAAATCTATCTATCCTTGGGCGACAGCTCCATTATAATCAGGAATTTAGCTCACTTCTGATGGCCCCATGAAGAGGGGCTCCTCAAGAATTAAAGGACAATTTCCCAGGGCTCTCACAAATACAGGAGACTCCAAACCGGCACTAAGGATTTGAAGTACAGTGTTTGGATTCTTATCTCTTTTCTTTCTATTCAGTCAGGCCTGGCCTCTCAGGTCCTCTTTTTCATTAGTTTGATGCCCTCATGTTGTTTTCAGGTTGTGGCAGATTCCTGGACTCAGAATTCACTCAGACTTCTCCTGCAAGGAGAATTCACCATCATATCATCTTTCCCTTCCCATCATACCACATATTCATGTGCTCATCCAAACTCCTATTCCTTAGGGCTAAGATCTCAGCCCGACTAGGGGGAGAGTGTTCTTCTACACATTACTCATTCGCTTGGAGGCTTATCCTAGCATGAATATTGTCCACAGTGCTTTAATGATGTCAATTTCCTATCATGTGGTACTCAGCTGCTTTGAGGCTGAACACCTTTATCTCATTTGTGCAAAGATGCCAAATGGGCTAAAATATTCTGGGAATCATTGATAATATTTGTGCTCCCAAGGATGTTTATTACTTCAAATAAATTTCTAGTTGGGAAGAACTTTTAGGAAGAAATTTTGTACACTGAGCAGTCTTTTCTTTAAGTGATTCTAGTCCTAAGAGGGAAAGAAAGGATAATGGGCCTCCCAATCCCCTGCTTATATGGGTATAACAAGTAGTCCTCTTCCTGTATGCTCACTCTTCATGTTTGTCACTCCCCCAAATACTGCTGTCATCTCACAACTTTATCTTTTTTATTAATCACCTACTACATCTTTATTAATCATATGCTTTAATAGAAAATGCAATTAAGAAAAATAATTTCACTTTCCAGAGATGACCACATTATTATTTTAGCAACATTTCCAGATGTTCTCCAAGCATAACTATGTAAATAAAAGAAAAATATATATCATATTATATACAACTGCTCTAACCTATTTTCAACTAATACTTTAATCTCTGACTCTGCACATACATGTACACATGGAGCAATATGCAATATAGTATTTTTAAAAATTCATGTTTCATTGAATTATTAAAATTTAATCAATTCCTTCTTTGTTTCAATTTACAAAAACTGAATAATCACCCCCATCTGCATATCTCTATGCAGTTAATCTTTTCTTTATTTTAAATAAAGTTGATCAAAAGGTCCTTTTAACTTCAACCCATTTACTTTCAACTGCCTTGTCCTATCCAGGGAACATATACATACTCATAAACAAAGTGAGCTCACACAGTCACTTTCATTCACAATGACATTCAGATTCAAACTTAAACAAAAATCCAGCCAGAATTCAGAATCTGCATATAGTCACTTGTCTCTGTCACTAAAGGAGAGGGAGAGGTTGGTATAAGGCCAAGAGTGATCAAAGATGGAGCAGGGTAGAGGAGGCAACCTGAAGGCTGGAGAGGAACAGAAATTAGGCAGGGTTTTGTCAGAGAGACATTAAAGTAATAATGAGGTCATGAGGGTGGCATTTCTAGTTGCAGGAAAAAAAGGTATTGGAACCATCAGTTAGGAAAAGTTCGATGCTGAGATTGGGAGGCTGAGAGTGTTATCGGAGCTCCAAGGGTCTGATACACAAGGAAGGTGTAGCCAGCTAGGGAGGCCCAGCACAGCTACACAGAGCCAGCACCGAGAAGGGAGAAATGGTTTCTGGGGTTTTGGAGAACCCCAGAGAACTTTAGATGAGAAAGAGAAAGAATGGGGGAGAGGTCATGGACTGACGAAAGGAAGAAGGATTTGATTCCTGTGAAACACACTGCGCAAATGACCAATCTCTGCCCCTACAGTTTACCCAGCGTATCTCAATGACTTGAACCAAATTCTGACACAACCAGCAGCTCTGTTTTATTTGGCATTCATTTATTTTCAGAAATATCCTGAAATGATGCCTGTAGCATTGTCCTTCCTCATCATCATAACAGCCTTCAACACCATCCCAATCCCGGAGAGTGCTCACTTAGTCACCTGATCTCTACCCCATCTCCAAGTCCACCCTGCCCCGCAGACCCATCAAATCATGAGATTTCTTCTCACTCGTTTCCACAGCTGTGACTCCATTAAATGAAGGTAAAGCAGTATGTACTAATGAGCATTGTTGGGAGGGTTAAATGAATTCATATGTGCGTGCCTGGGATACTCTGAAAGCTCAAAGATTCTGACCATGATTACAATGATGTTCTCACTTATAAATAAAATGCATGTCACTGACACTTTCATTCCTCATTACTAATTTAACCACAAATTTGAGGAATCAGTTTCCTTCTGCCTGAAAAACCAATGCCAAATGTCTGACTTCAGAGGAATTACTCCCACAACTGATACCTCCTTGAATTGCTCCATGTCAATTCCCAGGTTCCCTAGGAATATCTAGACTGGATGATCCCACCCAATCGTTCTCCTTTCCCCTGAGCATAAAGTGCTGTGGATGTTCATCTTTGTGTATCCACGAAACCTAGCATGCACTTCACACAGGAGGAATGTAACAAATGCTGAATTATGTTCCCCTGTTCTCTCACCTTAGCGTACCCTCATTAGTTTCTATCTCTATAACCTCTTCACAAACTGAAAATACATTTTATAAGAAAAAACACTCTCACAGTTATTTGCAATAATCATCACATCTATTATTCCCGATTCTTTGAACAAGGTATTCTAAGATACTTTGGAGAAAATAATCCCCAAATGACCAGACAACATAGGAGTGGTCAATATAAGGCATAGTATCTTCTCTAGGTTTGAAATTGAAGTTATTTCAAGATAGAAAGGCATGTAACTGTTCATAAGCCTTCCCAAGATATGTAGGCACCCTTTAATGGAATTAGGTATAAAACAATGAACAATAAAAAATGCACTATTTTACCAATGGTCTCACCTAATAACCTGGTCCAAATACCTGTCATTTTTATTTTCACCAAAAATGGCCTACGAGCTTCTCCACATTGAAGGTCACCAATGAGATGTTCCAAACAGTCATTTTGTACCAAATTTCTGTTCACTATAATAACTGTTTTAAAATAATGACGAGAAACTCAAAGGTTCAAACTTTTGTAAAGAAGACTGAAAATAAACACTTAGATTCAAAGTGCAAGAAACTGAAGTTGTTTAATTGAGATAGGAGGGGTAGAAGGTGATTAGATTTTGTCTTCAAGTTCATGAAGAATTCTTATTTGTTATGTCATAGTTATTCGCTACCCTTGCCCACAGTGGACAACCCAGGAGCAAATAAATTTTATCAGCAAAGATTTCAATTAGACAAAAAGAACCTCCTAGCTGATTAAATACTAGAATAAACTACTTGAGTGAGGCTGTCATTTTCTATCTCTGGAGTGCATCAAGGAGACAATAAACAACTTTCCATGCTAGTGGGCTTTGGCAATCATCTACCTATAAGCACAATGACCTCTAGAGGTCCCTTCAACTGTTTGACTTGATGACTGCCTCACAGTGTTAATGATATCTCGCTGATCACAGAAATAAATTGGAACTGGCAAAAGACTAAGGATCAATAAGGCTGAGGAAAAGCAGGGATTAGTGGCAGAATTAAGTACTGAATAGACATTAGAAGTGCCATCCTCCAATATGATCATATTCTAGCTCTGTCAAGATCAAAAGAAAAATGCATAAACTCATACTTTCCCAGTGGGAGACTAAATGGTTAGAAATGAAATAAAGTTTCTTCTAGTGACTTAAGCAGAACTCAATCAGCAGAGAAAATAAAAAGGTCAAAGTAGACTCGCTATTTAATCATATTCTCCAGTACACCACCATGCCTCCCACAGACTGAATGCCCAGCTTTGTGCTGTATTGTATGTGGGTAGCAGTGTTCCCCGCATAAACCTCACATGTTCCCTCTTCTAGCCTGAGCTTGGAATTCCCTACCTTCTGTGTCTACCATCAAAGTCCAAACCACCCCTAAAGCTCCAGCTCAAGTGCCACCTTCTCTATGACGTTACCCAGTCCCCTAAACTGGAACATCAGAGCGCCATGACCCAAGCTTGCCTCTGCTCCACATTGGTACCAAGACTAAAGACTAGCAAAGTCAACTACAGTAGGAGACGTTTGGCCTGCGTTGTCCCAGGGCATCTTATCAGGCCCAGCTGGCTCCCAGGGCTCTCTTCTCTACTTTTGATGCAAGCTCCCGGGACATCCTTTCCATTCTCCTCTTCTTCAGAACCACCCCACAGTCACTATCCCTTGAAAAACTTCTTCACCCAAGCCTGTCTATACAGTGGAACCAGTGTCTCCAACCCTTTAGGACAGCATAAACTCTTCTGCTTGATGGTCTTTCTCTTAACCTTTGGACATACAGTTAATAAGTAGGAGTGAATTTTCAAAGCTTAGGATTATAATAGGAATAAAAATGTTCCTATAGTTTTGGTTTGCCTCCTTAGGATTAATTTTCCTCCGAGATGGCAAATGGAAATCTCCTTTTGCTTTCATTCCTGGAGAAGCTATCAAGTGCCAATCCTGTCACATCTCACTCTATTAAGGGAGGCCTTGTAGTCCCTCTTCCATTACAGAGGCAGAAGAGCAGATCTACCCTACCATCAGGTGGCACCACAGATCTCATATGAGCAACATCCAAACTGTCTAAAGGATATACTGTGAAAGATGGCCTATGACTCTGAAGGAGAGATCCCCATTTATTTCCACATTTATTGCTATATCTTCTCTGTGAATTCAATATCTAAATGTCAGAGAGTTAAAAACAGAGCTGAAGGTACTCACAGAGATACCTATTTCCTATTCATTGATATAATTTCCAAGAAACTAACATTTTCCTATGGTCTCTATGATGTTGTGAGACTCTAAAGAAAAGTTAAATGTGTTGTATTGATGAACAATTAAATCACGACAGTCAAAGTTTATTGTTGAACATTTACCAGATTTCTTGCATCAGTTCACAGCAGGCATAAACTCTGAAATTTTCACATAGTGTAGGGCATGGAACAGGTAGATGATATGAGGATGTGTAAAATGCGGGGGCATGGTGGACAGTAAAATTTTAAAAAAAGATTGAGATTTTTAGAAATGCTATTGGGATATTTCTATTCAATGACTGAATAGGAAGAATGAAAGGGACAATGAAAGGATGAACTGTTCAGCAAGGTGACTGGCAGTAGTGGGTGAGAGATACAGGCTTCCAGGTCTCCCACGGAGCTCTGGTTGGGAGCTGCTCTGGTGTGAACCTCAGCCGAAGTTCCAAGCGAGGCTGAAAGTCTGATGGATGTGATGTTTTGGTCTGCAGAGACCAAAGAAGTCACAGGCAGCAAGTCATAGTTGGCTGTGACTCAGCAGGCATGGAGTTGTGTCGAACTTAGCCCAGCTATACAAGACCCCAAAGGTCAACAGCAGCAGAACTAATGAGACTGCCAATTACTGAGCTGGCAATTAGGAGGTTCTCTTTGACAGGCAAGGGAATGAGAAGAGCTGCATCCTCTTCTCCCCTCCTTCCATGATTTTTATTCTGACATACTTAAATCAGCTCTGTAGAAACAGGCACTATTATTCCCATTTTACAGAGAGATCAGCTTCAACCTGAGAGAGATTAGGAAAGGTTAGCGATGAAGCCTATCTAACTTCAAAGCCTATGAGCTTCGTCTTTTCCATCTGAAGATCATTTTCTCTAATAGAGAAGATGGAATGAAAATAGGAGTGAACTGTCCCTGCATTCATTTGTCACCTGTTTATATAAAACCTACTGCCTCATAAAATAAACCTATCCTTTGTTTATTCTTCTTGCTCCACATTCTAAACTACACTTACCATCTCTGCATTTGAAAAGCAATAGAGAGAAAATAATGAACTTGTGGTTTTTTGAACACATACTACATGCTACATATTTTAGATATTTTATTTCTTCCTAAGAAATAAATATAATTTTATTATACATACAAAAACTAATACACAGAGAGGTTAATCAACTTGTCCAAGGTCACAGGTATTGGTCCTTCTAATTACCTTCTTGTGGCACTGCTCACTGTACACAAGTGCATTCTTCCTTACTTATTGGCTTCTTTTTCATCCATTCAAAATATCCATGCTTCTGATATTTATGTAGTTCTGAACTTTGTTCTGAGGACATGAAATACATAGAAGAGATCCTTGACTTTGTGAAGCTTAAATTCTAATGATAAGACACTAAATGATAAGCCTAGGTACATGAATGAATAAGCGGGTTTTCTTTTCTTTTATGTATATGTGCTTTCAAAACACAAATTTACTGGTTCTGGTTCAAGATAAGGTGAAGTGAATACATGTCAGCTTTTCTCTCCCACTGAACACAACCACAAAACCTGTAAACATGCATGGCACATCTATTTGAGATCTCTGAAAATAAAAAATCAATTAGAAAGAATACCAAAATTCAAAATATCACCAAAACTACTGACTTGAAGCAAGAATCAGAATCTCAAAACATAACATTCAAAATATCCAGAATATAACCCAAATTTACTTAGCATACAAAGAACCATGAAAATCTTAGCTTGTATGGGGAAAAAACAATCAACAGACACCGCCAATGTGATGACACAGATGCCAGAATTATCTGACATGACAAAGATTTTAAAGTAGCTTTTATATAAATACTCAAACAAGCAATCAGGAACACACTTGAAACAAAAATTAAAATAGAAACAGGGATCAGCAAAGACACAAAAGACATTAAGAAGAACCAAATGGAAATTTCAGAACTAAAAATATGTAACTGTCAGAATTAAAACTATGGATTTGGATACACCCAGAATGTTGATGACAGAGGAGAGTCACAGAACATTAGGGTAATAGGAGTAGTTAGGCACTACCTCCTTTCAAGACCCAAGCGCCTCACCAGATTCATGGGGCACCACCTCGGGGCTTCTAAGCTCTCACATCCACAACCCTAGCTCTCTAATGGTGCTGTACCTGCAGGTACTATTCCTAAGTATTCCCATTTTGTTCTTCTGCCTAATTTCCTATAATACATTCTTTTTGTTGATGTAACATTTACATTCTCTGTTGAGATAGTCATTGAGAAAAATGGTTTGGTCACATCCTTTGACCAACAATCCTACTCCTAGTATTTATCCAAGAAAAATGAAAATAAAGCTCCACAAAAGGACATCAGCAAAAATGTTTAGAGCATTTTAAATTCCTAATAGTCCCCCAAAATGTCTGTCAACAGAAAATAAAAACTTTGGTACATTTACATAATGACATATTACTTGGTTTGAAAAGGAACACATTATTGATAAATACAACAATATGAAGAAATCTCAGAACATTATGTTGAGTGAAGGAAGCCAGATACAAAATGAGACATATTTTATGACTACATTTATGTAAAGTTCCAAAACAGGCAAAATTAATTTATGGTGAAGGAAGACCCTTTGTTTGGGGATGAAGGGATGGGGAGATCAACTGGAAAAGTGGCAAGGGACAACATTTGGCAATGAAAATGTTCCATACCTTAATGGAAGTGTGGGTTACATTTTTGAAGGCATTTGTCAAAAATCACTGAGGCTCCTAAGATACAGGATACCTTGAAATAGGTAGAGTGCTTTGTTTTCTTTAGAATATTATCTTTAGAGAATATTTTAGAGTCTGCAGTCATCAGGGAAAGATTATCTCTTCTATTAGCTTTTTGAAATATCTTGCCATAGAGCATAAGGCATATGTTTTCTAACTTAAAAATTGTAAGCCATAAGTTAATATGGCCAATATCTCCCAAGTTTCCAGTCATCTTCACATCTTCAAGCAGATCTTGGACATAGCTTCTCCTGGCATTAAGTTTATATTCAAAATACATAACAGTGTAAATATTTCTTCATTTGAATTTAGTTCACATTAATAAATATTATTGAACATAACTGTGTGCAAGGCAAGATGCTAAGTGATACTAGAAATCCAAGACGAATGACAAATAATCCCTTCCTTCAGTGTATACCATCTAGTTTAAGATAATATGCTAAACTATGAAACCATGGGCAAAACAACTAATTTTAAAGAGAGTAACATGGGTTCACAAAATGTGAGACATTTACAATAAATTTGAGAAAGGTCAGGTACTTCCTATAATATCCTTGGTGGAAAGTCACTCTAAGTTAATAATATGGCCTTTTAACTCTCACTTTCAGTTCATTAGATGTGCTACTTTTATGCTCCTAGCAAATATAATTAGCAGAAATTGATGATTTCATTCCACTAAATTCCAATTCCTACTAGTCCTAATACTTTTAGCAAGTGATCTTCAAAGAACATTGACATATGTGGCTTAAACCACTCATGTCCAAGAAGTCCCCACCTTACAGACAGGCAATGTGCTTTCCCTCTGAAGAGGTATTATCTTCCTTCCATAAGAATCTAATTATCCTGAATATTATCTAAGCAGCAATCAATATCCATATTCTTCCATTGGAAGAGCAGTCAAGAAATACTTCTTCCTGAAGAAAGAGTCCTCAGCATTTGCCAGGTATTCTTAATAGAAGTCACATGCATCAATACTTCATTCCACATTAAACAAAAATTCTATAAGTGAACAAGTCAGAATCTGGTTGTAGTTTTTTCCCCATCTTTATTAGTGCTATCAATGTGTAAGACAGAGAAATAGGAAGGGAATGGGACACAACTTGGGGCAATAAAGCCTAGATATTTAGAAATCTAGGTTTCCAAGATAGGTCTGTCCTCTGACATGAGCCTGACGTTATTGTCAATCACACAGAGGCTGCCCAGCTGAAGAACAATGCAGAGTGTTTAAGATGCTCTATCACTAGTGTTTTGTAAGCTTTTTTCCCCGGCTTCCTTCTAAGGACTCATTCTATTGCTCTTTTGTGACCTAAAGGATTTATAATTTTCAGTTTCTGTTTAGCTTTGGCAAGGTAGGTATTGTTTCTAGCTTTATACTCAAAAAGTGAAATCCCCCAAACACCAATTCTGAAACTAAACTGATTTCTGAAAATAGACCCTTTATTCCTCAACCAAAGTCTGTCTCTTAGGAAGTGGGCGGGAATAAGGTTCTCTCCTTCCCATCCTCCGTCCCCAAGCCATCACTGCTGATGGATTGGAGATGTCAGCTTGTCAAGTCTTATTGGGTGCTACCTGATGTAAGTCCACACTGAGGCAGTAAAAATCTGTTTGCAGTCAGCTCTTTTAATAAGTTCCAGCAAACAGGAGGAAAGCAGATCTATTCAGTAAGATACTTCCTCTGATATGGTGGGGGAAAAATAGTCCATGACAGAGGCTTGATTTGGAGGTGATTTTTAAACAAAAAACAGTTCTTTCTTTAGACAACTGCAGAGAAATAGTTTCCCTGGGGATTTTGGGATTCTAAGAAATATTATATTTCTATGCTTATGATTTAAAGCTGACCTAGACTCCACACTCTTCGAAAAGCAGGTCAGAACTCCTGAATAAAATGTCCCTATTCCACAGAGTCCTGCTGGGTCCTAAGCATTCTGTGGGTTCTGAACTCTGATGTATAACATTGATGTTGCCTCTTAATCTCAAGTCCAAAGGGGAGACTTTGGGAGGTTACCCAGCCTTCCGCCTTCCCAAAAAGGATGAGAAAGACTGAGAAGATCAAAGGTGCTGAGAATATATTGTATAATACAAAGCACTTAGGTCTTTAGAGAACCAAAGTAAAGAGTTTCCCTAGAGATTTCAGAATTCCAAAAATACATTTCTATTTCACTCTTGTCACATTATTAAGATCAAATTAGGTACCAAGCTCCTGAAGGCAGTGGTCTAATCTTTTCAGATATCCCCCTAGTGCCTAATGCATTGCTGAGTACTGGGTTATGGGTCCGATGGTGTCAGTGGTAAGGGTAGTTTGGATGGTGATCATAATGGAGAAGACAATTATGTTCACTAACAAGACTAAACCATCTTTTAAAATGACCTGATGGAGTGAAATATTCAGAATAATTATTATGTAGGTATTCATTCTTTCACATTTATGAATCCTCTCAGTTATCATCCTCCTGGAATAGTGTAGATGTGGAAGAAAGAGAATTTGCAAGTCTGGGTGGCAACATTCAAATTAAACTCATTACACTATTAGACTGAGAAATATTATTTTTCTTTCTGGTGGGAACAATAAATTAATAATCATCAAAGCTCTTAAAAATATTAGACTTTATAGGCATAGTCTTGCACTGAAGGTTAAAAATTTGTCTATTTCTAACTGTCAAAACAAGTAACCTACAATGAACACTTGGTCAATGTTTTGAATGAATGAATGCATGGTTGTATAAATAAATGAATACATGAAAGAATAAGTTTATGAGTGGCTCTTTGAACTACAGTTTTCTGCTCCTTATAGTTGGTGACTGTGGAGGTACAAATCACATCTTATGAAATCTAGGGCTTATGCTCTGAAAGAATGATCTCAGGGAACCTGAACTCTGATCTTTCAAATAAGCAGTTCAAGCTTACATGAGACCAGAAACATGCAGCAAAATATGACCCCCTGATGACAAAACAAAATAAACTGGTCATGATGTCATAAGAGCACGTCCTTTTCTAAGCCATTATAAGTTTCCTGTCAATTTCCACAAAATTTTAACCACAAGATCTGTGGAAACCAAAGAAGTTAATCCCTATGCAATGCAGTCATGGAGGTATGATTCTTCCAGCATTTGCTCACTTGTCCCACAGTATCTACTTACAAAGCATTGCCTTGTTCCTAATGATCTGAGTCCAAAATCACTGTGCTAATAGTCACAAAATCCTTTCTGCAGGATTTAAAAACAAATCAAAACAAAATAAAACAACAACAACAAAAAAACCTACAATTAAAGTCTCAATGGACAGTTGGTGACCTAAACCATTATCAGGCTAAAAACTGCTTGGAGGATAAGAATATATCAAATTTACCTCTGTATCTACAGCAAGCTACAAAGTTCAGTATAAAACACTCTCCTAAGATATATTCACTGATTAAATGGAAAAATGGCACTAGGATACTGCAAAGGAAATAAGTACCATGCAAGTGTAGGGACGGGAGAACACAGTGTGGGGAGGCGAAGTCAGAACAGACTTCTTGGAGGACAGGGGACTTAAATAGAACATTGAAATAATGGCTGTGCTCTGAGTCAGTACTAATCTAAGCATCTAATATGAAGAAACATTAAGCCCTTGGGGTCCACAGCCATCAGAGCTGCCTTGTACAAGGTTTTCATGACTTTTACCTTCTTACTTTTTGAGATGGACCCTGGCTGAATGGACCACATACTTCATTTTGACAGTGGACCCTGGTATGTGAAATATAATAGACTTTGTAAAACAAGGCAGTGAGAAGAATCACCATATATGAGACTAATACTAAAATTTTCAAAAAGAATGAAAGATAGGGAGTGGGGTGAGAGTGAAAAAGGTGGAGGAAAGAAATGCTTTTGATGAGAGACATTTTCCTTTCTTACATTTCTAGTTGAAATATCAATCTGTCTTTGGGAATGAGTGTCATAGAGTGTTCTTCAGGAAACACAAAGTAGAGGGGATTTAGATGTGCCCCATGCTCCTATCATTCTATTCCTGTTCTGTCTACACATGGTTGTCTTAGGGGCTGTAAGGATGTGTGTGTGTTCAGTCATAACAGAAGCCCTTAAATCTGAAGAGAAATATATCTCTTTCATAACTGGTAAAGCTGAGGTACGAATGATGTCATATAAATGTTAAGAAGCCAGTCAATGGTTATGAATTCCAAGACTACTAGCTCTGATTGACTTTATAATATACGGTAACTCAAAAACCAAACAGAGTGAGGCAATTCTTCGTAATTAAAAAATTCTGATTTGAAACAGAAACAAGGTAGTGCAGAATAATGAAAAGGTGACTAGAATTAAACTCAGAAAAGCCCCACTTAGAAAATTATCTCTACTCTTGTACAAATCAATCACCACTAGCCTCAATTTTCTCCTCTGTACATTGGGACAATAAGAAGCACCTGACAATATAGGAATAAAAACCAGGTGTGATAATCTCTCAATGTGCCTGACTCTGTAGTTGGTACAGGAAGACACCTGGCACAGAATCTGTACCCCACAGGCAAGCAGTAAATATTTGTTGAATGATAATGAAGTAGAAGGGAGAGAACCTACAAGAGCCATCTTCTTTTTCCAAAACCATAACAGATAGTAACCTTATTTTTAAGGATTTCATATCCCTTTACCATCCCTAGAGACCACTCTACCTTCATCTTCACTGTCAAAAACCAAAAGTGAAAAACACAGAACACTGGAGATGGAGGCAGAAGCTTAGCTGGGAGATTTGACGTGAAAAATTAACTCCCCTTGCTGCAAATCACAATCTCTTTTTCTCTTTGTCTTCTGAACTGACATCTCTTATGGCCACAGTTGCCTTTGAAAAGGAATAAGGAAAACAAATCCCAAAGGAGCGCAGGGTCTTGAGGTCAGACACTGAGGCACAGCCCTCAACCAGAGAAGATGCTTCTTTGGACACTTCTTCCCATTTTCCCTTTTAACATCTTTCCTCCTCTTTCTCCTCCAGGACCTCTCTTGTCTCTTGAATCTATAATGACGATTCCCTGCTTCTCTTCATGGAAGGAGTCTTTGCCTCTCTTGAACAGCCATCATGCTTGATTTGGTGACCCCGGCTTCCTGTTCTGGGTCACCCAACTTACACTGTGTGCGTGTGCACACAGACACTTCTCTTTAACCCCTCTCAGGGCTTCAACTGCCACAGCTCCTGCATAATTCTCCAGAAGAATGTGGGAGAGTTTTAGTTCCCTTCTGGAAAGGTGAGACAAAGCCTTATGGGCTAATCATTCAAGAAACTCAAGGAACAGCATTTAAGGAGAGACTCACAGCTGTGAAAGTCCACACACAACTCAAGTGCTAGGGAGGAAGTCTCAAGGAAAAAAAGCGGGGCAGAGACCTGGATGAAGGCAGTTTCACAGATGAATGAGTGAGGTGAGGGGGAGAGGCAGGGAGCTGTTGTTAGCTTATACCCAGGTGTAAATTGCTTGCTTTGCCCTACAGCGTTTTATGGTGTGGGGAAGCTTCTCTAAGAAACTCCTGTGGGATTAGAGATGATAAAAATGTAAATAAGAGAAACTATCATGCTGCCTTGCACAGCAGCTTCTAAAGAGGATCTAGAAGCCCCTCCAGTCAATCATGTGACACCCCAGGTAGGCAAAATCTGTCACATGAACTTAAGCTTAGTAGAGATGACAAAATTAATGCACCACAGGGCTATCACAAGTCATGTGGTTTTTGAATATTAGTTTAAAAAGGGGTATCTCCACTGGTTCCCTTCATGCCACGAGAGGAAATAGAGAGAAGAAAACATACTTCAATGAGCATCTCTCCAACTCAGCTATGTGCACAGTAAGTGAAGATGCCCATATGCGCTAATACTTCCACTCCAAAATATGCGAGCACACTGACCAGTCTACTCTGCTTAAATACAAGCTGTCTTCCATTTCCTGGGTCAGGAGCTAACCCACTCCTAGCATCCAACAGAGCAGACCTCTCCTGTGCATAGCCCACCTCTCCTATTCTCCTTCCTGTACACTGACCTGATCTACACGCTTCCAGGATCAATCTCCTGTATAAACACATACGCAGTGTGTTCAGTCACTCATTCTTGTTTGTTTTTTTCCCAGTCAAATGAATACTCAAGTATAGACCTACTCCTTAATTCACTCATTCACATTAATCACATAGCTATCAACAAAGCACTCCTTGTACTTTGTTGTAAATTCCAAAGCATCAACGAAGTTTCTTTTCAGGAAAAAAAAATGTCTGAACTCTCCAATAAATTTTAGCAAATATTTGTTTTGGTGTGGAACTCCAACTGAGAGAGGCTCTTACTAACAACTAAAATGGTGATAACACTAGTTTACCACCATGTCACCCTAAGAAACAATGGCAATTGTCTAGAAGACTATCTTAGTACAACGTGCAGGTATTCTTGAAAGCCATTACATATCTGTTCATTGTCTAAAGAGATTTTTTCCATATATAACACTTATGATACACCCAAAACACAGATATCAAATCCACATCACTATTTTGGCATCTTTATATTGCATCTGTTTCAGAAATCCATTCTTATGGATAACCTGTCCCTTTTGAAGTGTGGCTATCTTGGGGTGACAAGGTCAGGAGGAAATTCTTCTGTTTTTCACATAAACAGAAGGCAATTTTTTAGGGCAATCAGTCTCATTAATTGGTGTACCTGTCCAGGGAGATTCTGGAGTTTCTGCTTGCAAGTACCAAACCTGGCCAATCACAACACCACTGCATGATTGTGGAAGACTTCCAGTTCCACTACTTCATGTACCATTAAGTGGATAGAAAGAACAATTAGCCCAAACCAGGAGTTCCTGTGTGAAGCTGGGAGGAGTCGGCCCAGGGCTTCTCTGGTTGAGGGCTGTGCCTCAGTGTCTGACCTCAAGACCCTGCGCTCCTTTGGTGGTCAACTTGTAGTTACAGGGTCAGCACTGACTAAGACAAGGGAAGAACCTGAACCGCAATGCCCTGGACTAAAGGAGTCATAGGCAAATGTCGAATCAGCCTATTTTTTTCTAATTAAAAAATAACCTTCTCGTGTGGATAATCCCCTGGCTTGTGTCATTTCCCAGGCACCTGTGGCCTGGCATCTGTCACAGGGTGTCTGGCTCCTCAGTTCTGGCATATTCAAGCATGCACTCTTTCTTTTCTTATATCTCCAATAAAAAATGGTACTTCTTTGCTAGGCTGGGTCAGACTGTCTATACCAGTGAACAGGACTGGGTGATGGAAGGTAATCACACCAATGTACTGGAACAGCAAAACTGACATGGGTCAAAATCATCTTGAAGGTCTTTAAGGAAAGCATTTAAACCCGTAGTAGATTTATGTCCTCTCAAAAGTTTACCAACATTGCATTGTCTGAAGCTCACATTTCTGGCAGAAAGCAAAGTCCAGACTATTGAAGAAACATGAACAAAGGCCCTCATTGGTTTCCTTCTATCAGCAGATTTCAGAAGGGCTGGAAAGACCTCAGTCTTAGTGCAGCTTTATCACTACTCTTCAAAGATCCTCCATCCCCTGGAGTTCAGTAAAGTACTAAACAAACAGACACCTAATTCATAGAAGGGGCTTTCAAAATTCCCACATAGGAAGCCGAAATCTGGTTGTAAGAAACAGGAGGAAAGGAATTATCTCCAAGCTGCTCTTGCAGTCACTGCTTTGGCCAACTTCATGTCCTGTGTGTACATTGTCCAGCTTTAGCTCCTTGCAGTTTTAGCTTCTCACTCTGGGGCTTCTTTGTCACTAGGATTTGGGACAGAAGTGAAGGAGGTGCTGAGCATGACCCCATACACAACTTGTAAGTGCAGGAGAGTAAAAACATACTTTCCTCGCTTGTCTTTCAGTGCCCAATTCTAAGACATGCTGTCAGCAAGGCTCAATCCAACAAGGCATCCACTCTCCTTCCTTATCTTACTTTTCTAGTAACTAACTCCTGCCCCACAGAATTACTTTTCCTAAAAATTACATATAAATCTTAATCTAATGCTCTGTCTTTAAGGGACCTCAGGGAAAGACAGTTGGTGTAAGGAGTGGTTCTCAAAATAAGTCCCTCCAAGATGGGCTTGTGGAGTTCCATGAAGACCCCCCCTGGTTTGGGGTAAGTGGATCAGTAGAACTCCTGGCAAGTATCAGCATCACAAACACTGAGATTCTTAACCTGTGGTTGATTGGGATGATGTGGAAGCAAGGGTGATGTTATTGAGTTGGGGAGTGTCTTTGGTATTTGAACAGCATGTAGGCAGTCAAGTGCCTTTGTCAAAATATTTGAAAGTCTTAAAAAAAGAAAGTGGAAGGGTCAAGTCAACCAACTGTTCACTCAGGGAAGACTTCTAAAAATTATACACAGGAATAAATTGGGTAGGCTACCAAAGAGGACTTCTATGTGAAAATCCTAACATGAAAAGAATGGTATCCTGAGATTCATATGGGACATTTAGGTGGACAGTTAGGAGGGTTTTTCCAAAACCTCCCAGAATGCAAGAGCAGCTTCTCCAGAGGAAAGACACCTCCTACTTTGAGACACTACAAAGAGCTCATCTGAGGCAGGTGCCTCTCAACGTGGCTCCTGTCCTCCCAAATATGTAACCTCATCTCCCTTCTGTCCCTCCAGACCAAAAAATAGAGTCAAGTTATAGCCCAACTGCAGCTGCAAAGTACAGTCCCTAGAAGGGGAGGAATGGCTTATATACAGAAGGAATTGCAATGAGAAGACCTGGATAATTACAGATCTACAGCAATTAGGAAGTTCATGTAGGAGTGGATTTTGAGGGAGTTTAACAGAGGGCAGAACAGAAGATAGCATTTATTGGCATGGGTGCACTTTCTTATTAAATGAGGTTCAAGTCCTTGCAAAGACTCCTGGAGGCACTCCTAATCTGCTCTTGGTTTCCTGGTCTGGTGAATGAGGTGGTAAATGATGGGATGATTTTGGCAAAATATTGCAAAAGAGGTCAGAAGATTGGGGAGGAGGGAGTGTTAGAATGGAAGTGTCCTGTGAGACCGAAAATTGATTACCTGACTATTCTGAAATTCGTGGTGTAAGGCTCTCTTAAGAAGTCCTGGTGAGATCAAGCTACCCACAGGGGTCATCAGCTCAATAAAGCTGTCATTGACTTTCCCTCCTTCCCACCCTCACCCTTTTGTCCCTAACTTCTCCCTAAAATTGTTTCTTTAACATAAACTCCTTGTACAAAGGGTAAGATGGGCTGCTTCTGAGAAGCAGAAATTAAAGGAAAGCTAAAGAATCCTGAGATTGCTCTGGGTTCTATCACCGACTCCAAACATTACTGTCCAAAGTGTTCTACTATAGTGTCTAGGATATATCATATCCTTAGGAGATAATGATTTCCTCCACCTCTTCTCCCTCCTTCACCTGAATCAGTAAATTCAGAGAGCAGTTAAAGGTCAGCAACTCCTTGGAATAATAAAGTAATATAGCAAATGCAAACTCTTTTGCTTTGCACCCACCAAAGCCTCTTCTGAGCCCTCTCTTCCTTGGGCACAACTTGGTTTCCCATTTCCCAATACACTCTGTTTTCCTTCATTGTCATTATCTAGCCTCAGGATAGCAGGAGTGTCCCCTGGAGGGATCAAATACCTTCTGGGAAAACTGAAGAACAGTCAGGAATTAGTCACCAGATTGTGTCACTTTGAATGCAAGGAAGAAAGGAAGAATGAGAGAAAAGAAGGGGTGGATATGGGTGGGCAGGTGAGAGGGAAGAGGAGGAGAAAGGCAATAGGGCAGCAGTACTATATTCAATGAGTTCATGCATTTTATTTTATTTAATCACAATGCATTTGCAGGGTGTTCGCCTAGTCACTCAGATGGAGAGGACAAGGCTTATGGTCTCTATTTTAAACAACTGGTTGTTAAGCTAACTGGTTGTTAGGAGTTACAGGTGCCACAGCATGAGCAAGACCCAGGGCTTGATCAAGAATGAAGGGGTGGGAGGGCAGTAAGAATGGAGGAAGGAGGGACTGTACAGAGGGAAAAGAGGGGTGGGAGGGGTGGGGGGAAGGGAAAAAATAACAGAATGAAGCAAACAACATTACCCTATGTAAATTTATGATTATACAAATGGTATGCCTTTACTCCATGTACAAACAGAGAAACAACATGTATCCCATGAAAAAAAAATGAAGGAAGTAAATCAGATACACAGTCCTCTTTAGGCTTCTGCCTCTTTACAGCTTGAGTTTATTTGGACATACCAGTTTATGGGAAAATATCACAAAAGTAGGATGCAGACATCCAGAATATTTTCATTTTTCTCTCTGTTTAATAAACAATGGTAACCAGACAAATATATATAGAACAGTTTTCAGGAAAGAAGGCTCAAAGTTTTGTGAGGCAAAGCATCAACTTCACTGGACCCTAAGCTGTGACAATGCCAGGTTGGGGGAACCCAGAGACAGGGTAGGAAGCAAGAACAGGCAGAGGAGTGAGGCAGCTGGCTAACTACAGGACTTAACAATGACTCCCCAGGTAATTTTACCAGATCGAGTTTCTTGAGTATCTTCAATTGCTTTGCTTTGTTTCTGGAAGGTCCAGAGCATTATTCCACCTCCCTTTGCTTCCCTACTAAGATTTTGCCCCTGAATTTTCACCTATATCCACGAAATAGCTAATTTCTTATTATACTATACCTCTGCTCAGGCTTCCTGCTGAAGTCGTCACAACTCTCTGCCATTTCAGCATTCTTCCTTTAAACCAGTTCCTTTGTAAATTTTACATCTTTTCTCCACTTTCAGTAATAACAAGCTTCAAAGACTCACAATACCCTAGAGCTGAAAGGACCATTTTTTTAAAAAAAATCTGAAACACAATTATGTAGCATTGACTCTAAGCCACACACTGTTTAACCACTTAAAACTATTAGCTTGTTTTATTTAATACTCACAGCAATCCTATCAGGTAGGTACAGTTATTATATTCCACTTTGTCAGATGAGAAAACTGAGGCACAAAGTGACTAAGTAACTTGTTACTTGTTTAATCCAGTTTTGTGAAAAGTGGAAAGAACTAGAACAACTACATTTGAAGATGGGTGATCTGGTGCTAAAGTCTGTGCTCTAAACGTTAGGGATGATTTAACCCTTTCTCCTCCTTTTACAGATAAGGAGGGTAAAACACAGAGAAACCAAGTGACTTGTGAGGGGATGAGGTAGGGGGTGTGCTGAAGTTCAGGGCTCCTTATCTCCTGTTCAAAGTTCTCACTGCCATACAACATGGCTTTGGTTCTTCACCTCTAGTCTATGTTTCAGTGGTGGTTTCCCCCTGCGTTCTTCAGTTGACTTATGATTTCACAGTGGATCTTCACTTTTTCAATACTGTGTAGAAAGAGCACTTTGGAATTGTAAGAATTTGTACCTGATCACTTGGGGCTCTAGATCACTTGGGGTTCTAGTTCTAGTTCTCCCCTTATTAGCTGTGAGACCACAGGATGCTGTTCAACTCTCTGAGGGCACCCTGCAAACCAGAAGAAATGTGTAAATCTTGTTGCAATAGTGATGATGATTAATTCTGTTAAAACACATTTCACTCGTGCTTTCTTCAGAGTTTGTAAAATACTGACAAAGAGATAGACTTTGACATTCACTGTTTCCCAAGGAGGGAGGACCTGGTGCTGTGGTCACTGCTGGGGACAGAGGAGGTTGTGAATAAAGGGCTAAGAAATGGAAGCCATGTTCCTATTTGTGAATGGCTCAGGATGGTAGTTTTGTGGGGCAAAATATAAAGTGCAATAATGGAGAATCTGGGGGTCATAGAAATACCCCTCTGTATATTCCCCTTCTCCTGAGCATGGGTAGAAAGCCTGTACTGGCCCTTCCTACCAGTTCTTACTATAGTATGTTGGGCAAACCCCATGCAAAACATGTGGTACATCGACTGCTTTCTCAACCACCACCACTACTTTAGACCCTCAAGGACAGGAACTCCTCTATTTACAAAGCCAGTAACATGGCTAGCACTCAGGAAATGGCGGTAGAATGAAAAATGAATGAGTGATTTTTGGACCTCCTTGCAAGGTAACTATCTTGCTTTCATTCCACAGCCTATGAATGCTAACTGTCCTCTAAGAACAATACACTGAGTAACCCTCTCAGGGTTGTGTGTAGGGTAGGATATATATTGGAGTTTGAGAGTCAATGTAATTTTCAGGAAAAGTGGAAAAGGTTATTGGAGGCTATAAATTTTTTATAACCAGTGTTTCAGAACTACTGTCCAGTAGTTTACCAATTTTTCATCACCAAACCACTAAAGGGTATCTACAACTAATTATGCACAAGAATATTTTTCTTAAGCATACTTAAAAAATTAAAACTAAATCAAAATTTTAAAATCCAGGCTAGCATTTTGGCTTGTAGGCACTTTAATCCCTCAGGAGTTAGTCAGAGCTGTTGATTTTGGCTTCATAAATGATTTTAAAGCCTAGTCAAAAGGAAGGGTGGAGAAAAGGCCCAGAAAGAGAAGATGCCAATTCATACTTTATATGTGTTTCAATATTGAGAATTCTTTAATGGTGGGAACCAGTTGGAAACTTAGCAGATCTCCTGCAGCATCTAGCATTAGCTATGTTCACAGCTCATGCTCAATAAAAACTAGGACAGATGGACAGACATATAGAATACAATTTGTGATTGCCAGCATCACCAAGGGTCAACTGTAAGTTTGTGTCAGAATGCCAAATAACCTACCAGCTTAGGAATTATTTTCTTACCCATTAACCCCCTTTTTGAACTCGTCTTTGTGCAGACTGATATCTACTCATTTCTACTCTTAATTCAATCATTCAAAATGAATCCCTGCCTCCCTCATCACGCCACAGTAAAGCCCTCTATATTAGACAAGTGTCTTTTCACACAAGTCACACAATATAATACAATGGTATTCTCATTTAGGGTACTCTGTCTCCATCTGAATGAGAGATGAAGTCAGAGATGTAAAGTCTAAGACAGAGGTTTTGTTTGCTTTGTCATTCTTTGGCATTAGCTACCCTTTGCTTCAAAAAAGAAACCAACACCTGCTAACAATATCTCACATTCACTCCACGCATGGCGGGAGGTGGGGACTCAGGTAGAGGAGTCCTCGGGTGTCAGGCTATCATTGACTGACCCTTCTTCCCACTCACTGCCATTCCGGCCGCTGCACCTGGCCATTCAGGTCATCTTTTGCCATGTTCAAACTCATTCTCAGAGTTCTTTCTTCCTTCTATTCTTCACATTTTTGTGTTGTTCTCTGCCTGCCCTGAAGATGTCCAAGGTCAGATAATTCTTGGACTGGGAGTAACTTATTCACCCACAGACAGCTTAAGAAGAAGGAAAGAAGGAAGAACTGTTAGGGAGGAAGATAAGGGAGAGGTGATGCCAGATGACTTTCCAGAAGAAAAAGAAACACAAGGGGGAAGTACGATAGAACATGTAGAAAAGATCGTTTCCCAGATCTCTTATTCATTCAAGAACTTCTAGAAAAGAAATAGCTGAAGAGACGGAGAATGGGTTTCGGGAAAATAATACTCTGTTCTGTGACAAGATTTGTTCTGCTGTTGAAGGGAAATATCCTACAAGAGAAGAGAGAGGCAGAAAGAAACCAGGAGTAGGGTGGGCGAGACAAAGAGGAAGACATATGGGGAGGGGGGTGGGAGGATAAGAGCGAGGAGGAGAGAACATGGTATGCAGTGGGAACACTGTTGGAAACATAAGAACCGCCCCCAGAAACAAAATGCCAGCATCTCTGGGCAAAAATCTAAATTGTCAGCACATGTATCTTTGCTCTGAGAAATATACACCTTTTTTTTTTTTTTTTTTCCAGGATGAGTCCCCATTCCAACATCAGTAAAACACTTCACACTGAGAGACTGAGATGATTTCATTCTTCCTATTATGTAGCCTTCCCAGGCCCCTTCCCCAGTGTTCCTTAGAATGTGCTAGCCCCCTACTGGGATCCCATGGCAGGGAAAATTCAGGAGCAAGTATTTGTCCAGATTTTATATAAATTTATATCTTACCAAACTATAATGGAAGCAATCCATCCCTGTTGGAAACAATGAGGAAAATACCATCTTTTATGATTATGCTTTCTAAATAAAGAAACGCCCTTCAAAATTCTCTTGCAATCCCTGTGGCCACCACAATTCTGGCCCCCATCAGTTCTTATTTGGAGTATTTGAAAAAATGCCTGACCTGTCTCCTGCCACTGCCACCTGGGTTTTGTTTGTCTGTTTTTTTGTTTTGATGATAAAACTGAGATCTAGAGAGATCTTAAATGACTATATTAAGGTCATATGATTAGAAGATTAGAAGTCAACTGCCAATAAGGTAGCTTTCCAACTATAGCCTATTGTCTTTGGAAAGAAAATTTCTATCCCAATGTAACCTATATACTATTTCCCCATCACTTGTCTACAATGTCATTCACATAAATTGATCCCAATATAACTATCAAATGAACATTCGTTGTCATATTTGAAGTCTGAATCTTTGTTCATGCTCTTATTGCCATTTGGAGAAATATCACCTTCCCTTAAATCTCTATATTCTACATTCTTCAAAGTCTAGGTCAAGTACTGCTGTTTTCAATTTCTTCAAGATGTTTCAAGGTTGTAACTTCAGCCTCCATAGACAATACCTCTCTGCTACAGACTGTGTGAACTGTGCTACCCATTTGAAGCACTTGATCATATTCTTTCACTTTTACTCAACATCTTGTATATGCAGATTTCTCTTCTTGAACTAAACTAAACTTGTGGAGTAATTTAGATCGTGTTTTTCCTATTGTGTTATCCTTCACACTGAGTACAGCTCTGTGCACAGAGTAGGTGCTGCACTATTTGTTGCAAATAGAAAGAATCTAAGAATAGAACCTGATATAGAGTCTTAGATAATCCCAAAGCCCAGAGGAAATCAAGCCATAGATAATTCAAAGCTTAATTTCACAATCAGCTTAAGTTAATTCACTCATTCAACAAATGTTATAATGAGAGACTGCTCTGAGCCAATTAAAGTGTTAAGTATTTGTTGAATCCAATAGCAAATCAAACGGACACATCCTGCCAACATGGAGCTAATAGTCCAGTCAGAGAGAGAGACATAGGCATAAAATGTCAACAGGACTGTAGGGAAATGCAAAGAAAAGAACAGATCTGAGGTCCATTTTACTATAAAACTAGTAAGATTAAAAAATTGATTAATTGGGGTGAGAGAGGAAAGGATCAAATATGACCTGAAAATTTCTGACACATATAACTTTAAGGATAACTATGCCACTCCCCTGAGATGGAAGAAAGTAGTAAAGGACAAGGTTTATGAGGCTCCACCATGAAAATTCAACCTTGGACATGCCAAACAATCTTATTAGTAGAACTTCATCAGAGAAAGAAAATTGACAAGAAGCAGCTTGAGATCCATTTCCTGACCTGCACCCTATTCAGCTTCAAGTGGTGTTTCTTAAAAACTAAAAGCTCAACCAAAAATTAGACCTGAGAAGAGGAAGGCAGAATCAAAAACAGCCTAGAACTTGGTAACTAGACTGTGAATAACTTCATGTTAGTGTTTGCTGAGGCAGGAAGAATATGAAATAAATCTTTTCAATCAAAGAAAATCAAATCTGGCCTATTTATTTTTCTTTATCAAATGAATCAAAAGCTTGGCTGAATGAAAAACTAAAACCAATCCAAAAATGGATTGTGCCTGGTGTTGTATATACCCATGCAAGAGGCAGCTTACAAAGGGGCCCTTAATCTTCTGGTGTGTAGTCAGCTGCTATGCTGTGCTATGAATGAGGCTAAGTTTCCAGATCCAAATCTATTCAAGCCTCTTCATCGATCATAGGGTTGGGAGGAAATAGAAATTCAATCCTTTATAATCAAAGAATCAAACAACATTAGAATCAGAAGGAACATAGGGCTTATTTCTTCAAATTCCTTCTTTCCAAACAAGCATTTCTTCTAAGACGTTATTTTACAAATGAGAAGACATAAGTCTGAAAACATAAAATGATTTGTCTGCCCAAGGTAACTCAACTAACCAGTAACAAAGCTGGAAACTGAACCACACTTTCCTACCTCCCAGCAGACAATTCTTTTCACTGTACCACCCTGTTTGCATGGTAAATAAACAGAGGTGTATGCCTGGAAGAGAACTTTTGGGAAAGTAGTTTGAAATTAGGTTGATTATATCCAGGAAGGGTGACTGCCATGCTAAATTTCAATTTGCTAAATGAACTCCTTAATCATGTGAGTAAAAATGTCCAAATGATATTGGAAAATATAAAACCCATAGTAGGTATGCTGAATTTTGTAATATCAAAGATGGGGAATTCAGAGCAACTTGTTATAGAATTCTAGGCACAAGTTAGTGAGGGTAGTGACTCTGGAACTGAAGAGGTAAAAATGACTTAACTTGAGGCACTGGGAAGGAATGATGGAAGTCTGACTGAATATATAAAAGGAATGAAGGGCAGTGAGGAATCACTTCCAAGTACATGCTGCTGGTTTGAAGGTGTTAAGACCTTGCAAACACCCTATGCACATAAAATAAATGTTGAAATTTAATTCAAAGACTACATTTTCCTGCCAATGAATCTGAAAAATTCACCTTCACACATGAAAAATAGCATATTTAATCTTTAGAAAGGATAATCAGCTTTTCACTCCACATGCACAAACCCCACCTTCCATTTCTTTAAGTCACATTTTCCCTCAATAAAAAATGCCTGTGTCTACTATACCCTGAGTACTGGGGTGGCTACAAGAATGAATGAAATGTTCCAAACCTTAGCCATTCCCAGGAAAATCTTTAATTTGAACTTTGTGCACATCTAAGTGCTATGATAGAGGTATGAACAAAGACTGTGGGAACACAAGAAGAGGAATGACAAACTCTGCTAAGAATTCTCAGAAAAGGCTTCACAGAGGAGGTGACATGAGTTGAATCTTAAAGGACATTCTTGTCCTTCCTCAGGAACTGAAAGGGGAGAATGTGAGAACAGAGTCTATGCAAATGCAGGAAGTAGTCAAAGACTGTCATCCTTAGAGAATGGTCAGTCATGTCATTTGATGTTGCTAGGTCACTAGCAGTGTATGTTGTGGTGGAGAGTTGACAGAGAATGGCAGTTAAATAAGATAAGCCCAATCAAGAAAGGTAGGCACAGATGTTCAAGTGTCTCTTCTGGCTTGCTAAGGAGTGTGGAGTTCATCCAATGGATGAAAGGAAGGAAGCTATCAGAAATCTGTGGGGAAATTAGTTCTCAGCTCTAGATATCCAATTCTTCATTATTTGCAGCATACTGAAATCTTACTTGATTCAATGAGGCATAAGCTACAATTTCTTCCTCATCTCCAACTTAATTTGAGAAAGACTCCTTTAGCCATTTTGAGGTCTTCAATGACAAGGTCTCCAAATAGAAGAGTACAGGTGTTAAGGTGACAGGGTTTCCGTCATCCAAAGCAACTACCAGACATTGGCATCCTGGAAGGTGCTCACTGGGGTCTTTGTCATGCTTGTGGAATTGATGTCTGATCCAGCCCTGGTTAAGTCTTTACAAAGGAAAGCAGAATGTATTTGAGAAATTTTGAACATGTAACCCTTCAGGGAAACAACCTCCTTATCCTTGAATTAAATTCACAAAAGCAGGGTTTTCATTTTCTCCTGGCACGATGCTGCCCTGTTAGGGTAGGCAGCTCAGCTGCCATGACGCTGCTCCTCCTCCAGTAGTATCTCTATCGTGTAAGAATGGGACAGTGCAGTCTGAACCAAAGGCGTATTTTAGGGCTCTGTCATGAGGGCCACAGCACCTAGGCATTTTAGAACCACACCCTGATCTTATTCATTTTTGAAATGACTTTCCCCTCAGATGTGTCCTGTTTCTGTATGTTTCTTGTCAATTTCTTTTTTTATGACATATTTCCCTGCTGCTTACTAATAACCAGAATGACTGCTTCGACAGCTGGTACAACCAAGTGTGTAGAAGTAGGATCCTTTCCTGGGGCTCGGAAGAAATGGAAGACATAGGATTTTTTTTTAAAATAACCTCAATCTGAAGCACATGTCACTGCCAAGGCTGACAGACCAACAGACTTCACATTTGTGTTCTTTACATGAAACTCAGAAGTTTTCAAAGGCTGAATTGAATGCTGTATTTGCTATCTTTTTCCACTTCTTGATTCTACCTTTGCAATAGAAAAAGAGACATTTCTCAGTTTTACTGCCACTGAAAAATGTAACTATCATTTCCCAGAGAAAAGGGAGAAAAGAAATACCAGGTGACCACTCAACTCTTGGCTGTTCCAGGATGGCATATGGCATCTCTAGGTCGTCCCTTTGACTGAACATGTAGTGTGGTGGCCAACATGGTGAGGGGCTTTGGGCAGATTCACTACTGTGCCTCTTCTCTCTGCCTGATTCTCAAGACAACCCCACGAAATTGCTAGCATGTAATATGGCTAAGATGAAAATAATAATAATAATAATAACAACAACAATCAGGCAAGAGGAAAATAATGCCAGCAAGGAAAAGGAAACCCCTGTAAAGTACAAGTAACATTAAGAATGGTCACAGGCTCTTGACTCCTAAAATTCACAGGTCCATAATTGTGTGGGGGGCAGAGTAGTAACTGTACCTCCTTTCAATCATCTTTAACCTCATCATATAACTCAATACTGCTTGTGTGTTCTCAATATAAAATTGAGAAAATTCTCCACATACTTATAAGCAAATGGCTAAATACATAATTCTGCTTACAGCATCAGTCATTTGGTGTATGTAAAACAAGGAATGACTGTCTGCGTAAGATATTCTCAATCAAACCTTGAGAAGCTGGCTCAATATAATATGCTATACAAGAAATGCCTGGTTGAGCCCAAAAGAACATGCATTGTGTAGCAATTAACAAATGTTACTTAAGAGTGATTAGTTTTTCCCTCTAATTATGCTATTGGTGAAAGGACGCCAGGAAGCTCATGTAACAGCCTGGATGTAGAATCTGGAGTTTGGGGAAGAACAAGTATTCTAGATTTGTTCCCTTCTGCTTATTCCACAACGCCCAAATCTGATGACCTTAAGGATCTGATACAAAAGGCCGCCTGTTCAGCCAGGCACCTTGGTGATACATAGGGGAGGGATGTCTGGGTGGGTGGAAGACAGGTCAAAGCCAATAATTACAGTTGCCTGATAACCATCTCCAGGTAAGTTTGCCTGGAGGTTCTGCCATGGATCTCTCTTACAAATCACGAAGAACCTCAACAACAATAATTTAGCAGTTATTTTCCTTCTTCTGTCTAATTCCTTTAGACCAAAATAAAGTTTCCTAAGTCTTTAATCATGGCATTACCTTATTATGAAAAATGCAATATTCCTTAATTGTATACCTTAATACAGTTCCAAAGCTGTGCCTTGGACTTGCTTGCTCACTGCAGACACTGCCAATCAGAACCACAAAATGCCAAGCATTATAAAAGCACCTACATACCCCTGCCAGGACATTAGCAAGCCAACTCAACTGGAGCCCCTGAAGGAGGGCTCTCCCAGTCTCCAGGGGAAGAACTGTAAGGCAAAGACAGCCCACCATTTCTTTTCTTACCTTGGCCCTCACCCTGTTTCTTCCTCATCCTAAACACTGCTTTCCTTTCATTCTGTAGCACTTTAGGGAACAATTCCATTAAATATAATAACAGTGTAGTAATACAAAGAACATCATTTTCTAGTGCTAATAACTTTCATTTTAAAACCACTTGTGTACTCCAAATTTTAGCAAAGCATCAATTTCTCATCAAGGCCAGCACACGCATCAAATTGGAAGCTTTAAAGTTCTGTTTCTCTTAGATTTGTAATCTACATACAGGGGAATTGAAATGCCATTTAAAGTCATATTTGTTTTGATGCTCATGTTGCCAGCTTTATGGATGGAAATGCATCTTTCTGCATAAAACAGACATATGAAGCTTCAACAAAAGGAAGAAAAGCGATGGGAGAAAATCAAGACCACCTGCCAGAGGTCTCCATGATGAAATGTACATATGCTGTACCTTTTCCAGAATTTGAAATTCATGGAACTAACAGGAAATCACAATTTTTAGACTGGTCATCAGGAGAGAAACAAAAGAAGGAATTTTTTCATGAGCACCAAGTTCAAATTTGTGTGAATGTTATTATTGCCTCTTAACCCGTCTGTTTACTGGGGCCACAGAAACGATGGCAAAGTTGAGAACAATGATTCACAATCCCTGGCTGCCCTATAGAATCAACTCAGGAGCTTTTAAAACATGTCAGTTCCCAGGCCCTGGTCCCCTTTCAGTCCAACTAATTTGAATTAGAGCTGGATGATCAGTACCCAATTTCTTAAAGTCTCCTAGGATATTCTAACATGCAGTCAGCACCGAGAAGCACTGACACACCGAACTCAACACAGGGAGGAAGTCAGCACATCAGCACTTCCCTGAGGTTGCAGAATCATTGGCAGGTGAAAACATACTAAGACTCCTTTATCTGAAAAAGAAAGGTGTTAACCCCTAATGATCATAACAAACCTATTTTATTTGGGTTATTTCATTGGTTACTACTACTTCTACCACCCAGCTCCCTACCTCTGTTCTATGCTGTTCCCCAAATATTTGTGGGGTACAAGTTTCCTCTAGACAGCAAGATGGTGGACACATGGACTATCCCCATGGCTAACAGCAGATACCCACTGGATTGTTCCTCTTGGCTGATGAGAAAGACTCTGCAGAAAGCTGATCACTTAAAGAATGGCTGGGAACACATAAGTGTTCAACTTGGCTAAAGTGGGTTAATTTTGGAATAGGGCTGAATGTCCGGGGAAGAAAGCACTTCCCTAAGGATGGAGCCGCTAGAGGCCGCTCTGAGCCAGATTCTAGCTCAGTCGTGTTCTGAAGTGAAATCACATCAAAGGGAAGAGGAAGGCTGCTGAGTAGCACTGGGAGTCATGGCAACACCATGGCTCCTATTTTTAAACTTGTTGGCGAGTGAGCACACAAAGTGCGTGCGGATGCTTGTGGGGGAGGGGATTCTCCTATCTCTGAAGATTATTCTTTCATGAAGTTTTGAGTTTGTAGGTGGCTAATAATCTGAGGAGATCAAAGATTTAAACTAGAATCAGTGACCTGAGAATGGTTCCTTCCTCCCTAACTCCACTACCTTGGTCTTAATCAGAAAGAATCCTTTATGGCTATGTGTCAGCAGTACCAGGAAATTCTTGATAGTTTTTGCCAACATATTCTGAAATTCTGATCTTTATTCCATAAGCTTATTCGGCCAGCTGCTTAAGCAATTCACTTGTGTTTCCAGACAAGTAAGTCCAAACCTGCAAATTAAAGGAATCTTTCTGCAGATGCCCTGCTTCTTGTGAGGCCAATGTAACGGGTTCTGTATATTACCTGTATCCCCAGCATTCCACAAAGGGCTCAGTATATAATAGGGAGTCCAAACACCTACCGAATGTGTCACCAAGTGAACTGAGACTGAAAATAATTTTGTGAGATACAGAAAAGTGGCCCCTACATGTCACATTTTTTCATTCCCAGCAGAATTCTATTTTTTTTTTCCCCGAACTCTGAGTATAGTCCTTAAACAAATCCAAACTTATTTAACCTGTCAAAAATGAATAGTGGCCCTGGGGGACATTTGTAAATCATGACAGAGGCCAAAGTCTTGCTGTGTTTGGTCATAACCCAGGCAGTGTTTTCAATGTACCTGTACCATGTGTGGGCAGATTTTAGAAAGTCTGTGTCCATTTCAGTTCCCCAACTCCCCAGTTCACAGGTATGCAATGATTACATGTGCTTTTCCACAGTAAAATAAAAGATTTGGAACATACAGGAATAAGATAAGAAAAATAATCCTCCCCAATAGGGAAAGGAAGACATCAGCAACATCCTAGCCAGGCACAGTGGTGGCAGAGAGTAAAATCAACAGGCTCAGCATGAACATCCTCATTGTGTGATGGAAACTGGTCTGGGGCTGATTCTGGGTTGATCTGGTCTGGTCTTCAGGACAAGAATTTGGCGGAGAATCCAAGAAAGGAAACTCTTTCTTACAAAACCACGCAGTCCTATGAGCTAATGATGTGTTTGTGGATTTCGGAGTCATGCCAACTGATTCAACCTCTTCAGTAAAGGATGGACAGCAAAGGGCAAAGTATAACTAGAAGTTATAAAGATCTGAGCTTGGAACCCAACTTTATCTGCAGTTCTAATAGGCAAGTGATTGAATCTTTCCAGATCTCAGTTTCTTTATCTGAAAAATGGAGGCAATAATGCTTCTGTACAGTGCTTTTACAATTATATAAATGCTATATATAAATGCTATATAAAGCACTTGGCGCCTAGTTTTCACTTAATAATACTTTTTAAAAGTAAATTTTCTAAATTGATGAAGCTTAGTATTTTTAAGTACCAAACATTTTTTATATTATAGGGAAAATTTTAATGGAAAATTTCATAAAGGTATTACAGAGCTCTCTTGACTTCTTAAACTAAGGATAATCAATATAATTTGCACTCTTATTGATGACTTAACAATGACCATTCTATTTTGCCATGCAGGGATCCTCTAAGGAGCTAAATACTTTCTGGGGAGCATAAGACAGTTTTCCTCAAATGGCCATTGACCACTGTGCTTTTCAAGATCTTCTACTTATTTTTCTGATGTCCTTAGCCCCTTTCCATTCTGATTGTCATTTATGAATGCTTCCAGCTTGCCTTCCTGATCCCTGTCACCACGTTGGTTATGTCTAATCTGTTGTTTTCTGGGGAAAAATAAGAAATATCTCAGAAACCTTTTGTTGTCTACCAAGAATATGACCTTGATGCTCTCTCTCTCTTTGAGTTAACTGAACTTTGATTTTTAACAGGGAATATTACTGCCCAGGTTAAAAACTAAACTGCACTTCCAAGTTTCCCTTGTTGCTAGCTATACCATGATATTGTACTAGTGGACTATAAGCAATGGTGGCACTTGGAAATCTTGAAAGGGAATAACCTGCCCCTCCCCTTTTTAATGCTCAGGTGCTTCCTGAAACTGGAGTTTCAGTAGCCATCTTGGGCACAGGGAAGAAGGCCACAACCAGTTGAAAGCTGGGTCCCAGTGATCAAGTAGGTACCACACCAGCTGTCAAGGTGCCATATGTAAACTGAGTTACTGACACTCTACACCATGTAACATAACCCAACTGTCCCACAAGCCTCCTAGAAATATGTATAATATTATAATAAATGAGCTCTGCATTTAAATTAACAACATTCATGTTAGGTAGGGCAAGAATTTCGGGTTAATGATTTCAGCACAGACCCCTTTTATGACTTCTTCATGGTTTTTGGCTATGTTCTAGATAAATCAGGTTATTGAGTGTATGAACTGTTCTCCTCAGGTAAAAGAGCTAAGTCTACGTGTGAAAACACAAGTTAGACATGGTAACGAGAATGTGGGCAGTGACCCTGGGTAGCCAGTGGGACCACTCAGTACTTTAAGTCACAGTCTATAATACACACGCACTCAAAACTTTTTTTCTATGTAGACGACAATAAGGGAGATTTGATTCATTATTAAAATCTATGTAACAATTCACTACATTATAATAGCCTTCTATTTTGCTGTTTTGACTGAACAAAAGTTTCTGGCAGATATTTGTTCAAGCAAGGGGGGGAAAAAAAGAAAATGTGGGTGGGAGTGTCTGGAAAATGCCACTGGGAATATGGAAAGGAAGCGAGTTACCTGAGTTTTCTCTCTGTTGATGGCCCTGGCTCATCCATTCAGTGAATAAAAAGCCTCCCCAGGTTTGTTGTAATGATTTAGTGAGATAATATACATGGAGATTATCTTTCTGAAAATGCTCACATCTATTATCATCATTATTAGCCGTGATAATGAGCAGCTTGAAGTTTTTGACCTTCAGGAATCATCCAACACTGAAAGTACGTTGATACATAACCTCACCTGGGTACCACGGTAAACTCTTTCAGGGAATTGTGAAAGGGACCTCTTAGAATGAGCACGATACTGTTACAGAGTGGTTTCCAGGGCTGTTTCAATTGCTTTGTCAAGGAAGAACTTTCCTTTAGAAAAAGAAGACAGCTATGACTTCTCAAAAATATGTAGAGCCACTTGACTACTAAGCCTTACCTTTTCTGACCAAATAATAAATGGGCTGGGGTTATTCAGCAACCATCCTTACAGCCACCAAGACTTTAAAATAGAATTAGACCAGAAGGAAATACCTTGTTGGTAGTCATCAAAGCTAATTCCAGAAAATCCCTTTTAAAAGGTTCCTCCCAGCTTACATCCCACCCTCAAACCTTCTCAGATAATCACCAGTTTTGGCCACAGGAAGAATTGGGGAAATGTAACATAGAAACAGTTTTATTCAGTTATCTTAATAATCTTCCACTTCATTTGACATATGTAAGTGTGCACACGTAGGTGCTGTCTGCATGTGTAATAATACATGTACAAATGGGCCTGGGTGTGGCCACCCAGGAATTGCACATATGGCTACTCATGACACAGAAAACCAAAGCCAGGAAAGGCTTCAAAGTCCTGAAATAAAAGCTGGCTAAAAAGCCGAGAGGGGCAGCAAAAGATCAATGAGCAGAACACCCTCTAGAGAAAAAGATGGAAAAGAAGAAAGAAAGAAAGGAGGTGGGGTGTGAAGCAGTAATGAATGAGGAAAAGAAAAAGCCTGCGCAGCGAGGGAGGCAGTAGGCAGCCCCCGGCCGGCTGCTGCTGCTGGAAGCTGGACAAGAGGGAACAGATTTCAGCAGCAGGGAGCTCTAATCTGTCAGCAGCAGCTCCTTCATGTGTGATCAGCCAGCCCAGTTTGGAGACGGGTGCCAGTCTGGGCCAGCTAACCGCTCCAGACCCTCCCGGAAAAGGATGCGCCACCAGTAAAGCCCTAAAAGCTGAAGGAAGTCTTCTCTGGCTCTCACCCCTCCCCTGGCTCTATCTGCAGTACTGCTTCAGATACCTTAGCAGTCACTCTCTGTTCCTCTTCTTCCAAATCCTTACTGGCCACATCAGGACCTGGAGAATCTTTTCTAGGACATGGGCACTCCTGATAGTGCTATTGGAGGGGAAGCAAAGAGAAAGTCTCAAACCACTACTTAAGATGCTCACGTGTCAGATAGATGCAAGAGCCACACAACCACATCAGCCCTCAGGAAGCCCATGTTTGCTAAACTAACCTAGGCAAGCTACAGTCTAGCTTTCATTCAGTCTTCCAACCCAAGTCTGTAACCATAAATGACAGCATTCTTGCTTTCTGGCAACTCAACCCCGTCCTTACCCAGCCATCTCTATCCTCTGGTGGGAAGAGAGAGCAGATGGAGAAAAGACTCCCACACAATTCCTAAATAATACCAGCTTCGATTCCCATTAACTGTGAACCTGTACCCTTGTCAGGGTAAGAACTAAGGGAGCAATGGGGACATTGCCAGGCCAGGGCACAGGTTAACAGCAAAGCCCTGGCTACCTGCCAGTCCTTCTCAGAACACGGTCAAGCAGTTAAGAGGCAGCACGCTCTCATGTCAAGCTCTGTTCCTAACATCAGGATACCGGGGTACCTGCCTGCCTGTCTGTAATGGATGAGTGCCCCTTGAGATTGTGTCTCATATTTGTAAGATCCATCATTCTACCATCTATTCACTAAGACACATTTTGAAAGGGTTGGATTAGGTGAGGACTAAGGGCTCTTCCTATTCTGATGCTCTGATGCTAAGGGGGTGCTGAGTTCTCTTCAAAGCTTCACTCAGGTGCTACATAGCGAGGGGCTGCGTTTCAGGTGCCCAAAGCAGATGAAGTCCAGCTCCAGCCAACATGCAAGCTGAGCTCGGGGGTGGTGGGTCTGGATCTCTGGTTCCTTAAAAATCTATAAGTGGGAGTAAATGATTCCTGTCCTTTCATTCATGTTTTTATCCAATAAATGTTTATCAAGTGTTTACTTACATTGTTCTGGGAACACAGAGTTAAAATAAAAACCCCTGTTCACATGGAGCTTGAATTCCACTGGAAGGAGAAAGACAACAAAATATTCATAAATAAAAAAAAAAATACAGTATGTCAGTAAGTGTCATGGAGAAAAACAGAGAAGGAGAGGGGATAAGGAGTACTTGGGAGGGTGGAAAGCACAAGGGTCCTTTGAAAACAATGAGGTGATAAGGGATGACTCCCGGGACATTTGCATCAGGACTTTTGGTAGGATCATTAGATAACTGCACAATACTGGGTATGCAAAAAGTCCTCAAAAAGGCAACTAATACTGGAGTTAATAGCTTTTACAGCCTGGCTGCAAACATGGTAGATTCCAATTATACCCGATTGCTGACTCCTGTCTTAGCCCACACCACTGCCACCAACTACATCCTTTCTGCGGCAGAATCCCTTCCTTGGCATGAGGCCTGTCTGCTTTCTCCACTGAGAGCCACTGCCCTTTTCTGGGTCACTTCTTTCCTCTTGAAGACCATCATCTTCCTTCCCGGGGATGAAGCACCCCTGCATCTCCTCTCCCACATTCTCCAGACCCCACTGCCCTCAGGGAGCTGTAGCCCTTCCCCACTCACTCTCCCTCTTTACTCGGCCCTCTCAGCCAATCATAAGTCACTTTTTAAAGGAGGAGGAAGGGGGAAAGGAAGACAAATGACGGTGGATAAAGAGGAGTAAGGAAAAAGACAGGAGAAAGAAACATTACCTATGCCCCAGAGGAAGTTTGAAATCTTACAAGTTAGCTATGGAACTGAATGGGGACCAAGGAAGAATCACGTGGGGGTCTCCAAGTTAAACATGACTGAATACTTTTCAGAGGTCTGAATTTAGGGGAAAAGCCCTTACTAAAACAATCATTGATGTATCTGATATGTGGAATGTGAAAGAATGGAGGAAACAGAACCGTTTTAATAAACCTTATATTCAATCACTTTTCCACAGAGTCTTCTTTGTTGTGCACTGAATGTGTCTTTTAGGATGGTTATTTGATTCTCAGTCATTTCCCCCGATTTATATGTCCTTCTATACCACTGAACAGATGAAGTCTCACTTTCCTTATAGACACAGGTGTATCTTGATTTATGAATTATTTTGTTTGAAAATGTAGTTCTCTTTAGATTGCAGTGCTTTTCTTTCTGGAGGTAAAGGGCCATATGTCAGCAATTCCACTTGTAACTGCATTCATGTAACCTTTTAACTGGTTCATATGTAAATTAGATTAAGCTACTTGAACCTATCACACATATTTTCCTTACCATAAATCTGCCTATGTTTGGCACTCAGTAAACGTTCAATAACAAATGAGAGATGGGTAATGACCAAGCAGCTCTTGCTCATAGTGTCTAAACACTAATTGACTCAATTCTTCATGTATTTGTTAACCTTTCAGCACTTTCTATGCCCAGAGAGTCAAGTGGGCATCCCATGGGAACAATCTGGCTAATACAGTAGTTCTGAGGATGGGGAATCTGCCTCAAGACTGCAGGCAGTTCATGCTCAACCCAGTTGTTAATAAGAACCCAACAAACCACCTTTCTTCAAAACCACTGTTCCCTATGCCTCCATGGCTAGGCCAGGAGGAGGAGGAGGATTCCAGCCTTCTGAGGCAGCAACTTTCTCAGGGTAGGAAGGATGGGGGGTGCGGTGTGAAACAAATGTTGAGTAGGAAAACTGAGGACACTGGGGAAAAATAATTAGGCAAGATTCGCAAGAGGATGGCTATATTAAGACCCATCTATCTCAAATAGCATCTGCTCTTTCTACAAGTTCCATAAGTAGCTCTGTAGAAGCATTGGGTTCTCAGGACAGAGAAAAAGCCCAGAAGCATGTGGCAGGTGTGCCATCATCCCAGTGACAGAAACGAACTATCTGAGTATTAGAGAGCACATTGAGAAGGAAAATGACCATTAACTGCTCCCTGGGGAGGTGATAAGGGAAAAATATAGACATGTGCCTACTAATAGTCAACAATTCCTCCCTGGCCCGGGGGCATAAAGATGGATTTGGACAACTGACCTAATCACTTTCTAAACATTTTCAGATCATCCAGTACCAAAAGGTTTTCAGGCTTCTCTCAGAACAAGAGAACAGAATATCATGGCATCAGAAATTCTTAGAGAATACAGGGCATGAGAAATTCTCTAGCTCTTTCAGTGAAATACAGTTCCCAGTTGGAATGAATCTCTCTCAGCATGTCTTGCGCTATGGTAGGGCATGGTACTGTATTTACTAATAAGGCATAAATGAATGTGACAAAGCTCCAACAGAAAATTAGTTCTTATTAATGCACAAAGCAGAGTTGTCAGATTTAGCAAATAAAAAGACAGGAGCCCTGTTAAATTTGAATTTTAGATAAATAGCAAATATTTTTTTGTGTATAAGCATGTTCCATGCAAAATTTGGGAAGGACTTCTACTAAAAACATAGTCATTGCTTTTCTGAAATTCAAATTTAACCGAGTTGTATTTTTCTCACAACTCTGGTAAAAGAACTCCAGCCAACACAGATCCTGTCTGGAAACAATTTCCAAGTCACCAGCTGGCCAGTGAGTTAAAGAGTTAACCCCTTAACTCAAGGAGTTAAGAAGGTATCAGTAAAGAATTTGTATTAATACCTGATTAGCAACGTCTGTTCAATAGTGATCTGAAATTGTGCATTTTATGGATATTCTCTGAGAATGTTTCCATGACGTCATTCAAAAATCCTCTTTTGGTAACTAATAAGTGAATTACTTCCAATATATGCCTGTCTTTGGGATTTGGGGGTACCATATAATCTCTTGAACTGTTCCTGAAATCTAGACTTAGGAATTTTCTGCACTTAGGAAGAAAGATCTCATGTGGTCGGGTGTAAATGGGAGTGTTAGGTCCCCTTATTGCCTCACAGTCCAGTAATGCTACTGAGATTTCAGGTGAGAGAAGACCCTTTCCTAACTCTACCTACCAAGTGTCCTCCTGGGGCTGGGTGGTTCCTAAAAATCTGTGGGGGAGCCTTTCTTTCTGGGCTGTTACTGGAGAGAGAAACAGCCAGGAGCAACTGGCCCAAAGAAACATCTTCCTCATAAAACAACCAACCATTTGCAGCAATTTTATTTGCAAAGATTTCCTGCTGCGACTAAATGGTGTGGCCGCTTGGTTTGTTATTTAAAAGAGTGACCCTAGTGAGTCCAGAGCTCTGAAGAAGGAAGAGTCTGATTTCAGACCAGCATAAGTAGGAGGAGCTGGCACAGAGAGTGCCTAATTGAATTCCAGGGATGTCTTTGAGAATGCAGTGCCTGGTGATAACACCTCGGGCTTGGGGATACCTCTTTATAATCCCCATGAGTCAACCCAAAGCCTTTCTGGGCCTCATAGAATAGTGTGATAAAAAATCCCCAAGAGGAGGCTAGGGATTAGAGTCATGGACCAGAAAGAACTGCATCTGGGAAGAGGGAAAGGAAAAGACAATGGAGACAGGTGAGGGATAAGTTGTCCAGCAGGCATGTAGACACAGAACCCAAGGAGAGGTAGGGAACCAAGCAGGAGAGGACATTCATTTCCTAGTGGAGAAGGAGGGAGGAAAGCCAGACACTTGGGAGGTCAAGTGAAGCAGTATAAAGAAGAGAGCTCTTCCGGAAGAGCTCTCTTCTTTATACTGATGTCTGATGTGCTGATGAATTATCTGCCCTGTAGAATGTTTTTGTTTTTGTTTTCTGCTTTTTGTTTGTTTGTTTTTTCCTTTTGGGAATGGCTACGCTTAAGAAAATGGAATTGGACGGATGTGGTCATCAAGACAGTAACTTCTGAGGAAAGAATCTAGAGGGTCCAGGAGAGCTACCTCCCTGAGAGACCACATGGGAGCCTCTCAGGACTCAGAGAGATGGTAGCAAAGGGTAAATCCACTGTGGTTGCAGAGATATGTGACTAGAGATCAAGTTTCAGAGGGAACATTAAGCCCTAATGTAAAATAAGCCACGCAGGAAATAATAGTACCTGCAGATTGCAGCTCACTTGCAAGAAATTTTAAGAAAAAAGCAGGCAATCCTGGAGCATTCCTTTATTCTTAGTTTCCTTCTCTGTGTGTGTGTACCAGGTATTGAACCAAGGGCTGCTTAACCACTGAGCTACATTCCCAGCCCCCTACCTTTTTTAATTTTTAATTTTGGGACAGCATCTCCCTAAGTAGCTTCAGGCCTCACTAATTTGCTGAAACTGGTTTTGAATTTGAGATCCTTCTGCCTCAGCATCCCATGTTGCTGGGATTATAGTCTTGTGCCACCATGCCCAGCTTTGGTTTTAATTAGTAAATATTTGGGAAAATAATCTGGGTCAAATTTCAATTTAACACTAAAAACAGTGGGAGAAAATCTGCATTTACAGAACTGAATCAGCAATCAGTTTTTAAAGGGAATTTTTTTTTTTTTTTTTTTTTTTTTGGTGGTACTAAGTATTGAACCCAGGGGAGTTCAACCACCGAGCTACAGATATAGCCTCTTTATTTTATTTTATTTTATTTTATTTGTTTTTTTGAGACAGGGTCTTGCTAAGTTGCTGAGCCTGGTCTCAAACTTGTGATCCTCCTGTCTCAGTCTCTTGGATTTCAACTCCCTGTGCAGGGTTTAAGGGGAATTTTAACCCCCTTTGGCAGAGCAGGTGTGCACCGAGTCTCAGAGGCCATCATCAATTACCTTCCTGTGCACACAATGCTCTGGGAATGAGAACAGAAAAACAACAGAAAGGCCACAGCTCTCATAGAACTTGCAGGGAAGAGAGACAAAGCATGTAATTATCATAGTTTGAAGAGTGTCTTTACTGGAAAAGTTCAAGATGCAGTAAGAGCATTGTTATGGTTTGGATATGAGGTGTTTCCCCAAAACTCCTGTTAATGCAGGGATATTCAGATGTGCAATGATTCAGTTATGAGGGCCATAACCTAATCGACCTATCCTAGTTTGAATGGACTTTCTGGGTGATAACTATAGGCAGGAGAGGCATGCCTGAAGGAGTTAGGTCTTGGGGGTGTGCCTTGAAAGTGTGCAGCTTCTCTAAAGCACCTTCCCTCCTCTTTCTCTCTTCTTCCTGACCTGGCCATGAGCTGGTAGCTGTCCTCTGTTTGGGTATTCTCCCATGATACTCTGCCTCACCTTGGGCCCAAGGTGAGACCCAAGGCAATGGAGATAGCCATTTAAGGACTGAGACCTCTGAATTGGTGAGCCCCAAATAAGCTTTTTCCTCCCCTCTAGGTTGTTCTTGTCAGGTATTTTGGTCACAATGATGAAAAGCTAACTAGAGCAGGCACAGAGCAGGGTGATGTTAGTCCAAGGCACAGGAAGAACTTCCCAGTAGAAACCAGAGGAGTAACTGTGGCATATTTATACAATGGAATATTACTCCGCAATGAAGAATGATAAAATTATGGCATTTGTAGGCAAATGGTCGAAATTGGAGAATATCATGCTAAGTGAGATAAGCCAATCTCAAAAAACTAAAGGACGAATGATCTCGCTGATAAGCGGATGAGGACATATAATGGGGGGTGGGACGGGCTAGCATTAGGTTTAGGGTTAGGTTTAGAGTTAGGCTAAGGAGAGCAGTAAGAATGAAGGAAAGAAGGACTGTGTAGAGGGAAAAGAGGGGTGGGAGGGGTGGGAGGGGTGGGAGGGGTGGGGGGGAGGGGAAAAATATAATAAACATCATTACCCTTTGTAAACGTAAAAAAAAAATAAATAAAAAAAAAAAAAAAAAAAAAAAGAAACCAGAGGAGTATAGCATAGGCAGGTAAAGGGCCATCTGTAAGTGTACACGGGTGGGACAGGGCACTCTGGAGAGTAAGTTCAAGATGGAGAGAGGAGAGAGCTGAAAGTGAAAGAGAACACAGTATCTTCAAAAGATAGAGGAAGCCCAGTTTTGTAGGAAGGTGGGATGATGTCTAAGGGAGAAAATGGCATGACACAATTTTGGAAAGAGAGGCAGGGCCCATGCTGTGGGAGACATTATAAACCATATGAAGGAGACTGTCCTTTATTATAAAGCAATGAAAATTAACTGAAAGGTATTAAGCAGGCAAGTGATGAAATCGCATTTTCATTTTAGATCACTCAGGCTACAATGTAGATTTTAAATAAGCAGAACTGGTTGCAGGAAGATCATTTAAGAGGCCCTGTAGCAACACAGTAAGAAAAAGATGAACTAGAAGGTGGTTGGGAAAATGAAAACAAGCAAAGCATTCCAGACATGTTGGGAAGCTAAAACCTACAGAAAATGGCAGATTTGGCTATGAGATGTCAGGGATACAGAATCAAGACATCTTGGAAATTTTGATTTTAGGCAACTTGCTCATAGGGATGCATTATTTGCAGTCATTATGGATTTGGCTAGGAGAGGATGGGAAGGTACATACGGGAGAAGAGGCAGGCATTTCATTTTGGACATGGTATGTTTGAAGGGCCTGTAGCCTCAAAAGGAATTTCTTTGATTCTAGTTAAAACTACAAGCCTGGGGCTCCAGAAAGAGGGTCTGAACAGAGACATCACCTTGAAGTGAGATTATTTGTATCCCTGGCAATGAACAATTAAAGAGGAGGGTCTAGAAGACAACCCTGAAGAACACCCAAATTTGAGGAATGCCAAAAGAAAGAAGAGTGTTAAGAAGCCTAGATGGAATGACCAGGGAGGAAAAAGAGAATCAAGATAGTTATACCAAACAAGGGGTAATATTCACAGATTGTAGAGAGAGTAGAAAGCTCAAGGTGGGAGGATATTAGGATTAGGTCAGAGTTACAGTCACATTTAAGTTGCTTTTAGTTTCAATCTGAAATTAAGAGCTTCATTTAGAGACCTCAGTTCAATTCCCTTCTAGAAGTTAAACAAGTATAAAGAGACACCCATCCAAACCTCCACTAAACATAGTTTACCTTTCTCAGAATTAACTTCCCCCTACATGTTCCCACTATTTCATTCCTTAAGCTGGATGGTGGGTATTTAAGTTTGCATTAAGTTTTTCTGGACACTTTTCTGTATATTTGATATAGTACAATAAAAATAAAATGGATGTGCAAAACATATGTTGAGTAAAATAAAGCGCAGTATTGAACAGCAGGCATAGTTATATTTCTAGTTATGTAAAATTATAGGTTTATGTCCATATAGCTATATATGCACAAATATGGCTAGAAGGATATTCACTAGTTATTTCAACAATAATTATCTTTGGTTAGTTAGATTTAAGGTCATTCTTATATTCTTTTCTGTGTTCTCTTTTGTCTGAAACTTAATATGCATTCATAGAAATTGTATACAAACAATGAACCACGAAAGCATAGCATAGGATCTTCTACCTCATGCAGTCAATCGCTGCCTCAAGGAGGCAACGCTAGAGTCATAGCTGGGCTGTATGAGGTGAGGTCAGGTGAGCGGTGCTCCACCAATATGCTGGTCTTGCTAAACAAACCAGACTAATAGGAACCATGCATGTTGCTTCCACGGCAGCCTTCTTACTCTTAAAGACTGCAGAGAAGCAAAGGAGATAAAAAACCAAGTCTATTTTTTAAGAGAAAAGCACTCTTCAGTGCTAACAGATACATGTAATGTATTCTCATCACCTCCCAAGGCAGATCATTCCAAGGTAAGTAGCCTTGTACTCCCTTGGTTCTATGTCTACTGCACTCTCCTAGTGATCAAGGACTTAGGGATCAGAGAACTCTGGGTTCAATGTCACACTGAACCACTCACTCGCAGTGCGACTGTGGACAATTCATGCCCATAAGCCTATTCTCTTACATTATACAAAGGAACAATATTTAAAACACAACTAACAGAGTTGTTTTGAGAATTAACTGAAGTCAAACATGCAAAACACCTAAGGGTAACATCTAGCACACAGTAAATGCTCAGTAAGTGGTAGTCGTTTTATATTAGGACACGGACATGGTGCAGCAAGGTTTGGATCTGAAACACTCCCTCCATGGTGACCAATCACTATCCAAGAGGCCATTTTCCACCTGCTGCCATGCTGAGTGGCTCTTCCCACAGGTTCTGAGCCTCTAACCCCAGTCTCTGAAGCTCTCCTTGGTTCCTACCCACTAGGTGCCCCTTACTTCTCGCTCACCTGTTTAACATATTCGACTGATAGATTCTCTTCTCGTGGGTGTTGTAGCAACTGCTCTTGGGTTCGGGGATGAAGCTGTGTTCAGACAGCATGTCAGAAGCAGCAGTGGTGATGATAGCAATTCCATCTCTCACTCTGGCAGGGAGGCCATAGTCCCACTCGTCATATGACACGGAGATGAGCCCAGTGGGAAACTCCGAGGGCACCGTGTCTGTATCCCCTGCCACCAGACTAGGCACGATCCACGTGTAGCCATAGCCAGTCAGCCCTACTGAGTTGGCCACTTCAAAGATATAGGTGGCTTCCTCCTTAGTACAATACAGAAGAATGATGGGGCTTTGAAGTTTCTTGAGCTGATTCTGGATCTTAGAATCTCCATCGTCCAGGGACATGTCCAGTAAGAGGACCTCCTCTAGCTCCCAGCCCACAAAGCTGTTCTCAATGGTGCTGCGGATCTTGTTTACAAAGTCCTGGTAGCCAGGGAAGTAGGTGGTGACAATAGAAAAGATGTACCAGTCATATTCTTCCATGATGTTGAGCATTACAGAGGCTTGCTGTTCAATGGATGGGCCAAACTGGAAGAACATGGAGGATTCATCCTAGAATAGCAAAGGCATAAAAAAGAGAGAGGCAAATTTGAATCACCAACATTTATAACTTTTTATAAGTATTTCTTAGAATTTAGAGAAAATCTACATAAGCTTATACTCTTCTTGTCTGAAACCTTGGGGCCAGAGACTAAGACAAGTCCTCAAACAAACAAACAAAAAAGGTAAATATTTCTATAGCAAAACAGGTAGAGTCCCAAAAAGTGAAGTTAAGGTTCTATGTGACCTCATTCCACTTCAGGTCAGATTGTGCTAGCAGGTGAATTATAAACACACACACACACACACACACACACTCCCTCTCTCCATTTTTCAAGGATTTAAAATCTTTCAATTGCAGATATGTATAATTCAGTAACAGTATATAACCTAAAATGCTATCAATCTGCCCTTAGACCTGTCTACAGAGGGGGCACAGGCTCACTGATCCAGAAGGTGGATGATGCTCAGGTATGGATACTGGGAAGAAGAATGCGTAAATAATATAACACCTTCATTAAGAGCTACTCTTTACTAATGAGATCTAACTTTTGCTCTGATAATACAATTTGCAGGTTAGAGTAAGGCTCAAACAGTGCATCTAAGCTACATATTCGATTTACTGGATTCAAGCTCATGTATGATTAGGCTTTATTCTAGAGCGACACAGAGAAAATTATTCTTTCTTGTACCCACATAATGCCACAGGTCCTGAACTGACTGTGTACCACACAGACACCTTTCTGCCACTGCTGAGCACTTCTGATTTTTCCTTCTTTTCAAAAGAGAAGCCATTTTAAATTTCTCCCATTTTAAGCTGCATTTCACCTGCTGTTCTAAGATGCCAAGCCCTGTATTTTATCTCTACCTCATAGTGACAAGAATATGAAACCACAAAATGAGGATCCTCGCAGCCTGTCCCATGCTCTCAGTTCCAGGTCCCCCGGATTTCCTCCCGGGTAATGGTATCTCTTTTCTTGGTCTGTGCCCCTGTCTTGTATCAGACAGTTCATCTCCATTTCATAACAATCCAGGCTAACAAAACTGTCTCTCTCTCCAAGGGGCTATTCCTCTTTATTCCCCAACTAGTGTTTTGAAGTACAGTTACAAGACACCAAGAAACTGGGCCTTTAAACAAAATTATATAGTGATTCCTTAGTTCAGGAACATATTGTTGTACAGTGGAGCAATTGCTAAGTATTTCTTGGGCACCCACTATTGAAAAAAATACAGGTTGGGAAATATCCAGCTGGTGTCTAAAGACCCTGATTCGGCAATGAAGAGTTGCCAGGCCCTCAGCTCTGCCAGAATCATTCTCTTCTCATGGTTTGAGCTTTTTACATTTCTCACAGGCTACCCAGAATGGAAGAGCAGATGCATAGTCATCTGGGGGGTAATTCTTCCTGCTAAGTGTAGAATGGCACTTAAGCTGGCTCCCTCCCTTGGACTTCACCATACATTTGTAGAGGAACTTAAAAGACAATGGAAGAACTAGATTATGGAACCAACCTAAATGCCCTTCAATTGATGAATGGATAAAGAAACTCTGGTATATATACACAATGGAATATTACTCAGCCATAAAGAAGAACAAAACTAGGATATTTGCTGGTAAATGGATGGAGTTGGAGAATATCATGCTAAGTAAAATAAGCCAAGACCAAAAAACCAAAGGCCGAATGTTTTCTCTGATAAGTGGATGATGATACATAACAAGGGTGGGTTGGCAGGGGTAAGGGGCAAGAGAAGAGGAACTTTGGATGGTGTAGAGGAAAATGGCGCAGAAGCGGGTGGAGGAAGGAAAGATAGTAGACTGAGACAGACATTATTACCCTATGTACATGTATGATTACATGAATGGTGTGAATCTACATTGTGTACAGCCATAGATGCAAAAAGTTGTACCCCATTTGTATACAATGAATCAAAATGTAGTCTGTAAAAATAAAAATTTTAAAAAAAGACTATGGGATTCAGAGAAGCAAGAATGGTGGATCACCATGAATAGGTAGGTAAGGCAAAGTGAATTATTTCATAATGGAACAATTATGTCACATGTACCCAATCCAAATCCTTGGTCAGACCCTTCTTCTCGATTTCTACAACACAGGATCTATCTGTAGACAAAGTTGACCTCTCTTTAGGTTATAAGGCACAGTGGTGCTATGGACACTGATTTCATATACTGAAATCCTAACCCCTAAGGCAATGGTATTAGGAGTGGAATCCTCTGGAAGGTCATTAGGTCAAGAAGGTACAGCCTTCATGAATGAGAGTAGCACCCTTATAAAACAGAGACTGAGAGAGCTGTCTTAATGCTTGACCTTCCCATCTTGTGTGGCCAGAGAGACAGAAGTTACCACCCATGAACCAGAGAGTACAATAGTGCCTCATTACACACCAAGTCTGCTGGCACTTTAATCTTCCCAGCTTCCAACACTACAATAACTAAATTTCTATTGTGTATAAACTACCCAATTTATTGTATTTTATTATAGCAGCCGAAAGAACTAAGACAAGTGGAAATCTAAAATGACAAAGCTTAATTATTCCAAGACTTGTCAGGGGCCCATAGAGAATCACAAAAACAGGAAAGGAGGTCTAGTGACAGAATAACACACTTAGAATAGTTAGCACTTTAAAGAAATAATTACTTTATTTTTCCTTGTTAAACTTCCAGATAAAAGGGAATTAGGGGGACTTCAGATGGGAACTACTATCCTGTGAATTTCCACAAACCCAGTGGTTAACAGCAAAGTTGAAAAGCTTTCAAATATACTTTAAGATATACAAGGCTTGGGATGAAAGAGATCCCGATTGCAAACAAAGTACATCTGCCTCTTCTACAATAGATAACAGAATTTATCATGAGGAAGCTCTGGAATGCACACAAAGTTCTGCGTACAGAGAAACTGCAGAAATACATAGCAAGATTTAGCTTTGAGAGAAACCCATGGGGGTCTATAACAGATAATCTCATGTTAAGGAGATTGGATTTAAAGGAAATCAATCCATTAATACCAACCTGACCCTCCATACCCCTTTTGATCTTGTCTTAATACCCTCCCCTTCCATGGTTATAAATAAGCTTGTAAAGACACTGACAGCTACTAGAAGAAGAAAGTCAATGAATGATGAGAGTAAGAGAAAATTAACAGGGGCCATCAAATCCCTACCACATCCGGATCTCAACTTCTAATCTATTTCCTCCACGACTTCATTCTGCTTTGGACTCCTCTGTCCCCATCTTTGCCCAGTTCAGCCATTTTATTTTGCCAGTCCTTCATTAACTAATGACACCTTCTATGACCATTTAATCTGGCACCAAAAGAAGTTTACTGAAGCCAAAGAAAAATCAAAAGACAGAGTTATAGCTTGGGCAAATATTTCCCGGTATAATGAGTAGACCAGTGTTATTAATTTAGTTGACACATCAATCGGGTGTACAGTGGTCAGGAATGGAACAGCTCTTTTTCAAAAACGCTTTGGGCTAACTATAAGTTGCAAATGGTGACAGGCTTTGCAAAATTATGGCCCAGTCACAAATCAAAGCGCAATCTTCATGTGTGCACAGAGTGGAAAGGACTGGTGGCCACACATCCATCTTTGCAGGCACCCAGCATGCACTGTGATCGCCCACAAGTGATCAAGGATGAAGGACAGACATATAATTCTATTTGCAGCTCACTATGCTTCCCCACTTACATTTTTATCTCCTAATGTCATTACAAAATGTTGACATGCAGGGATTCTTTGTGTGGCCTCCTCCTCTTAGTAGAGATTCCCAGTCAAATTTACTGCATGAATGTACTTCTTCAACTTGCCTTGAAAGCATCCCTAAATAAAAGGCTACCATAAATGAGATGAGCAATTAGCACAGGAAAGGTAGAATTGTACATTAGACCCCATCAGTCTACAACCTTTATGTTGTACTTCCATTACTTTGATGTTCATGGTGTTTATTTGCTAATAAGAAACAAAAAGAAGCACTTTTTTCATCCCATTATCTGCCTCAGAAAATAATTGCCTCAAGAATTATCAGTACATAGATTTTTTTTTCTTCTACATTATCCAGATCCCCTACCGATCCACTTCTGAAATAAAGGATTAAATACTGCAGCTACTGATCATGCCCCTGGCAGTAGTCTTTAGCTCAGCCCCCACTTTGGGGATTGTCTGAAGAGAGTCATTTGCCCAAAGTCATGCTCCCTTCCTGGAGTAAACAGTGCTGACTGACTGGTGATCAAAGGGTACAAAGACCTGGTCTTTTTGCCCTAACTGGATAACTCTGAAGAGTCAGTCTACCTTAAGAATTAAGATTAACAGGGTTAGCTGGAGTTTCCATTAAAACTGCATCAATCTGTACTTTTTCCTCCACCTAGTCCTACCCCATCTCCCTTCCCTTCCTTTTCATGGTGTTGATCTCAAGAACACTCCCTAATAAGCCCCCTGCACACTAACCTTACTCTCAGAGTCTGCTTCCCAGGGAACCTGACTCTACTCATTTTCCCTTTCCAACATGTAAAAGAGGTGGCTTAAAAGAGAACATTAGATGTATTTTCAAATACTAAAATGACTTAGACAAAAAATCTTTGCCCATCAGCTCCAGAGGAGAGAACTGGAACCAAGGAGTAAAAATATTAAAAGGCACAAATTGGCTCAATATATGAAATGCATGTGCAATAATTTTTTTTTTTTTCTTTTAAGGCAGGGTCTTGCTATGTTGCTGAGGCTGGACTTGGAATTTCTGGCTAATTAATTCTCCCACTTCAGTCTCCCAAGTAGCTGACACTACAGGCATATATCATTGTGCTTGGTTCGCACTTATAGCTTTTTAAAATGGAATGGGCCTCAAAAGGTGGCAAGCTCTTTGTCATTATGAGCATTCAAATGGAAGCAGGATTATTATCTGACAGAAACCTCAGGACTCTGGAAAATTCCATGCTCACCTTTAAGACCTGGTTCAAATGCCAGCTCTTTGATGTATGTCACTTTTTCTAAACCCCCTCCCCAGGTCCAGTTAGTTCTCCCTCCCTGTGCTTTTATGATATTTTGTACATGCCTCTGTCACAATGCTTAGCCCACAGTAACACACATGCTTGCCAGCTTCTACTAAAAATGTGTGTTTCTCAGGAGCAGCGGCTATGCCTTATAGGTGGTACATGAAAAAAAAAAAAAAAAAAAAAGCACAGTTTGTTGTATTAATATTACAAAGAAGTTTCCTTCACTGGATGGGAAATTAATGAAATGACATTGATGGTCTCATCCATTCCAAACTTCTATGCTAATAGTATGTGTCCACCACATGAATGGAAGGTCTACCTGAAAAGTTACACATACATCACACTTTTGTAAAACGTGAGGGGACTCATGCTATAGCTAGCCATGGTGGCAAAAAATGCTACCAGCTCTGACTCTGCTTTGCAGCAAACTCCTTGAGCCATCTACACTCACCTCTTCCTGTCCTGCTCCTCCTTCTCCTGTTCACTCTTAAACTGACTCCAAACAGTTGTTTTGCCTCACCACTCCACTGACCGTCCTTCTGTGGAAGGCAGTGGTGACCTTGATAACACCAACTCCAATGTCAATGTGCAGTCATTCCTGTCTACTAGAGCATTTGGCCTCTTTCACCCCATCACTGCAAGAGCCTGCTAAATGGCCTCCCTGCCTCTGTCCCAACCCCTCCAGTCTATGCTCAAAAGGAAGCAGGATGATCCTTTTAAAACTTAAATCATAAGATGTTATTCTTTGCCCCAAACTGTCAATGGCTTCCCAATTGACTAAAAACGAAACAGCCAATGTCCTTGATTCGAGGCCCCCATTCCCCTCAGAACCCCTGTCCTCATGCTCCTTCTTTCTCTCTGGACTCAGGCACTCACCCTCACTGGAGCACATTTGCACATCACTGCCTCATTCCTTGGCTCTAGTCACTCTGTCAGCCTGAAATGTTCCTCTCCAGCTGTTCAGGTATTCACAGGGTTAACACATGCACCTCTTTCAAATCTGGGAAAATCTCTCTCTTCTCAAAAAAGCCCTGTCAGTGCTCACCACCCAACTGAAGCCTGTTGTCCCTTGTCATGGGCACACCTGCCTTCTATCTGGCTCCACTTTCTCTTTCTGCCGTACTATTTACTGATATCTGACAGTCTACATGATGGCTTATTTGATATATTTATTACAAACTTCCTGCTTCTTCTAAACTAGAATGGGAACACCACAAGGCAAGGACATCATTGTTCATTTCTGTAGCATCTTACCTAGAATGGGGCCTGGCCCAGAGTGCACGCTCAGAAAATTGTTGTTGAATTTAATGACTGGAGTAATTGATGTTGCAAGCAGGTAATTCTTAAATCTAGCTTATCTTTGCTGGCAATTGCAACTAAACTTTTAAAATTCTTTCACATTATTAAAATCTTAGTACTTTATTATATCATAGGGATCATAGTTCTATAAGAACATTTGTGTAGTTTCAGATTAAAATAAGTCTGATTTTCCTTTGCTGTCATATGAATAAACAAAATCCTTCTCTATTCCTAATTCACTTCTTGAGGGAAACCTGTCTCATAAAAGCCTCGAACTGCTAGGCTTTCACTAAAAATTTTCTCCAACACCAGATTTAGAAAGCAAGTGTAGAAACCACGGAGTAAGATGCCAGGGTTACCGTGGCTGCCCTGAGAGAAATCCTGGGTGTTCCTTCTTTACTTCTACGTTTGGTACAAAGTAAAAACAATATAGGGGAGACAATATCTTTCTTCTTCCAAAATAAAGGGAAGAATTTTTCTCTACCCATCCAAACCTAAGAGATCAGTTCTTTCAATGACTAGACATCCTCATACCACACCACCATTTTCTCAGATGACTAAGGCTGGAGTTAGCATTTAGGTGGGTCTGAATAGTGTCAGTTTTGTGAGCAATGCCTTGCAAGACAGGGATTTCTCCAGCTTCACCATTGATCAAAAATATCATGACTGAAACACATGACAGAAGCCTACTTTTGGAGAATCATGATCTTTCCTGTCCGTTAAATGCCAGACTCTTCTTTAAATCTTTGAATGCAAAAGAGAACACTGGGTGTTCAAAAGTCCATAAACATATATTCAAGCAGCTTGCACTAGTTTAAGAGTCACTCTGGATAACTAAACAACTCCCACAGAAGCTGGCATTTTTATTCTTATTTGTTCTTTCAGAAGATAATTTTGCTCTCTGCTCAAATTTTGTTCTATTCTCCTCCCTGACTGAGTCTCCCTCTGGGATATGCTTCGATACCCAAATTTAAGTCACAGCTAAGAAAAAAAGTAAAGGTATTCACTTTGAGACTATCTACAAGGTTCTTCATATTCTAAGTCTCAGAGACAATTTTATAGCAAGAAGAAAATTTATAAGCAACAGGAAGGGCAGTAAGAGAAGAATAAAAATGCAGATTCCCTCTCAGTAGAGTGCCCAACTGAATAATAGAATTATAGGGAGCAAAGGGCTGAAGAATACTAAGAGCACTTCTAGAATTTCTTTGTACTCCTCTTTAAGGTATCGGGCTGCCAAAATCTTAACGAGGCTGTTTCATTTCATCTTAAATTAAAATTCCTTTCTATGGCCTGCTCCATTATGCAGATCAAAACAACTCTCAGATGGATTGACTTGTATTTTTATTAAGAGGTTCTTTTCTATAAAAGAGCAAGCTGACAAGTTCAGCAACAATCAAGTTCCATGACTGAATACATGCACTTTTAAATAAATGCAAGGGAATATGGTAGGGGAACAGGAAAAGTTTTTAACAAATGAAATGGACAGAGAAAAGTAGCCTAAATATTAAACTAACAGTATTATTTAGGTAGTAGAATTATCAATGATTGAACTAAATTTGTTTAAACAAATCTATAAAATCAGATGTGTTCAACACCAATAGATCTAGGCATTTATAGGATAAAAAGAAAGTCATTGTAAAACTAAACCTAATAACTAAGGGAAATTAGATCACTTCTTGTTAAGTATGAAATACTAACTCCCAAACTACCCTGTGCCATCAACATCTCTCTATTTAACTTGAGCTGAAGGGAACAGTCTAGAGAAGAATTGTGATTATTATTAAAGAGCAGGGTTTACAAAAAAAAATGATGGAACTTGACATACCAGCATCATTTTTCAGAGTAAAGATGGTGACATTTGTCTCAACTAAATTAACATTCCCATCTCCTCATACACAATTGATTGGAACATCACGTTCCTATACCAAGGAGATTAGAGAAGAGGGGAGACTTGAGAGTCGAAGGGTAGAAGAGGCATTTCATACTTGATTAAGCTTTGAGTGTTAGTACCTTATTTGTTGCCCAAAATAACAAAAGCACCGGTTCTAGATACAAGTAACTGTTTAGCCACATGTGTCTCTTCAAGGGATCCCTGGAAGACAAAGAACTCTTTGTCCTCTTGTCCCTGCTGCATATGGAGAGAGAGAGAGGAAGCATTGCTGAATTTTGAATGTCGATCAGTCACGCTGGTTTAGGACAGATTAACAAGACATTGCCTCCAATAGCTAAACCCAGAAAGAAGTTTTCTGAGATTTTTTTTTTTCCACCAAACATGCAGTATTCAGCCATCAGTTTTCCTAGGTCCTTATATAGGAAAACAAATTGCTAATTCCTCACACACAGAAAAGTACTGCTGCTCACAATCAAAGAGGCTTTGAATTTATTCACATCTCCCTAACTGATTTGGTCATCTGTCTAAAAAAGAAGCAAGCATTTTGAAGGGCTCCAGCAGTGAAAATAAAATTGCATACAGGAAGATTTAAAAACATATATCTGCAATGACTTGTCAGTGCCTATCTGTCTCAGCCTCAGTCAGTGGTAGGACCTTGACCTTTAGCTAACAGGCACTGGCTTCTCATCTTTCAACAAGGACTGGCCTAGTACTGCCCTCACCAGCACCTTCTTCTACAGCTGGTTGGGCTGCTGTAAGCCCAGTGCACAGCAAAGCAAGGATAAGCATGGCTGGGGACAGTCATGATCACCTAGAGGAAGTGTTCCTTCCCAAGTGCCTTCCACATGCCCAATTCACTGGTGTCCTGATTTTAATTCCATTCTCCACCACATGAGGAACCCTACTCAGAACCTCGAACTACTTTGCATCTTTGCTGACAAACTGCCTGTACCCTTGAAGCTGGGCCTTGCTCCTTAGATCTACAGATGCCAGCTGATGTGTGACACCATCTCTCCTTTCCTGTTCTGTACAGCCAGATGGTCGATGTATTACTTGTACCAACACATTGTATTGCTTTGTCCTCTTCTGTATGAAACCCCTGCCTACCCACATCAGTCTGAATCACACCAGAGGTTTATTTGATCTTAAATAGGGTTCTGAAAGCACGTTGACCTCACCTTGAGGCAGGGAATCTCATGGACCAGTTAGGTTCAGTCTTTCCCAGTTTTCCAATGCTTTCTAGGCCCACTGTTCAGATACTAGTTTGTCTGTCCTTCAATGGAATAAAAATGGTGTCCAGTATTTGATTAGCTGCATCCAAGTTTATTGGAGATTTTTTTAATTTGCTTTATACTTAAAATTGCCCTCAATTTTCCAGAATTACTCAACTCTTATTCTTTAGGGTTGCTGGTTATTAGCACTAAAAATGGATCTTGAAGTGTTTGGAGTAGCTACTCGCTTACCCTTCACCCTTCATTGTCTTTCCCTCTAACTCTGGTGGAAATGGGCATATGAAGTATGGAGAGTACACTACACCTGCTAGAATGAAGGCAGTTCCTAACCTAATACAGGGAGAACCACACTAAAACCACACTTTAAGCCACAGAATCTTGTCCCCAGCCCTAGACAACAGCCTGTCCATTTCTCTGTCTGTAGAAAGAATAAATGATTTAGCATATATGGAATGCCATAGGCCCAGTTTCCAACACATTGAGGATTATTCTCTCTGGCCCCTTGATTTACCAGTTGGAAACTTGCAGCCTCCCTGGAACTCAACTTGTCAGGGCCATGAGCAACTTTGCAACCCTGGCCAAAACTTCTTCCTTTTGCCTCCTTTTCCCACAGTCCTGTTTCCACAGATTGCAATTCCATTGGAACATCCTAACTGAACCCCACCCCTAACCAAATCAGTGTATCCATTCTCCCCTTTAGGAGCCCGAGTAGCTGAAATGCTGTAAATATCTCAACTTGATCCTGGAGAGTAGGCAAGTGGGAATGAGAGGCAGCAATTACTCTAGAAAAAGACAAACGTTGACAAGATCTTTCCTAGAAATAAGAACTTGACAAGTAAAACTATGGTCCACTTCCTCGCCTTTGGAAATGTGTTTGTTTTCAAACCACACTCAGGGGTATTCAGGATGTCCACAGTTTGTACCATTTTACCTGAATTCTTTTCCTCTGATAGAAGTTGTAAGCAGAGAAAGAGGTCTTTGAAAGGGAATGCCAATTGCAATTTCAAACAGAAAGAAACTCGGGCTGCTGATTCTGCCCATCCTCATCAGACTCTGTAGTACAGGCAGCCACTGTTACAATCAGATACCAGCATTCATTAGATGCTGATCTGGGTCCCTCACAGAAAGACCCATAGATGAGTCTCATGTACAGTCCCATTACCGCCAGCCCTGTCAGTTAAGTAACTTACCTGAAGCTATCAGGCACACATCAGCTGACTATGAATGCTGATCTGTGCTAGCAAAACAAAATAGGGGCATCCTTATGGCTCAGCAATGACATTTTGATGTTAATTTGATACTGCTGAAAGGCACCAATATGTTCATGTTTTAAAAGCACAGCTGAAACTCTCTGTTAAATAACACTAGCCCAAGATCTCAAAGAACACATGTCATCCAGAGTGGCCTGAGAAATTACTAGGCCAATTAGGACAAGAACCACCATTAAAACAATTTAGAATGTGAAGTGGAACTAGATTATTCTTCAAAGAAAATCCCAGTTTTCTTCAGTTATGTAGTCCAATGAGTCTAGCAATCCATACTTTCAGAAATGCATCCCTGTGTCCACCCTGATTCCATCATGCTATAGACTAAGCCCAGTACCTCTTATGCTCTCTTTGGTGTAAGGTACAGAACAGGTCCTCCAAAAAACACTATCAAACTTAACCAAACTGATATCAAGGTGGATGATAGTCTGTCATTACCTTGTGTGCAAAGATTATTATTAAATCCATCCTCAGTCTTTTGTTCTGGGCCTAAACAACCCCTTTCTTTTTCATTTTTTATACTTCTCATGACTTTTTCTTTTTATTCTAGGAATTGAACCCAGGACCTTGCACATCTAGGCAAGTGCTCAACCACTGAGCTACACTCTCAGCCCACCAACATTTATTGAGGTGCTTATAGAGTGATGGTGCTTTTCATATAATTCTTATGTCCAGGTGATGAAAGTCCTATTATTCTCTCCATTTTAAAAACAGAGGGTTTTTTGATTTTTATTTTTGGTTTTGTTGTTTTGTGGTGCTAGGGATAAAAGCCAGAACCCAGGGCCTTGCATATGCTAAGCACAAGCCCAATCACTGAGTGACATCTCCAGCCTTCCATTTTATTAATAGAGAAAGTAAGCTTTTGAGAAGTTAAGTGACTTGCCCAAGGTCATTCCTCATGAAAGGACCTGAAGTTATTGGACTTTGGGTGCACTCACTCAGCCACTATACCACACATACTCAAGCTTCCTTTATTGGCCTCAAGAACTCCCAGTGGAACCATCTACATATCCTTGCTTAATTTTGAAGCACAGAGTGATCACCATTGTCCAGTAAAAGGCCAACCCCTGCCTGCTGTAGTCCAGAGATTATTTTCCGGAGCTCCTTGAGCGTCACTCCCAGGCATCCATGCACTGGCACACTGGCACTGCTAACTAGTGATGGCCTTGCTACATGTTGTTTCCCTGTAGCATTCTCCTATTGGACATGCATACAGTTAGTTCCTTATAGTCTCATCATCTGCTAATCAATCACATATTTATTAAATGCCTATTGGTGCTGTGGGAGATAGAAATGAAGTATAAGTCATTATCCTTATCCTCAGGTGAGCTAATAGGAAGATCAAAACACACAAAGTAATTGATGATGTTCCTAATTTAATGATAGTGAGGTTTAAAATGTGTAAGTGTCATAGGAAGGATGAGAAAAGAGGACAGTATGCCTGGACAGCTGTAGTTTTAAAGCCTCTTTCTATTTACCCCGTTTGCCAGTTCTCCCATTAGTTCTGTGCAGTCAGCGAACTAATGCCAGACTGTGGCTAGAAACCTAAGTGACACTGCACCTCGAACTCAGTCTTAGATTTGTCCTCAGGAGGACGATGAGCATGTGATATGCACTGTCTCAGGCAGCAAGGTAGGGGTTGATGGACATACCATACAGCATCCTATCCAAATCATAACCACAGTCTAAACGAATTATATATAAATCTTTTTCCTTGATCTATCCAGCCTTTCATTTTCATCTCAGAAGATTAGATCAGTATGACAGGACATGTCCTTTATGAAGTCAGGCTCCCCAGTTTAAAAACCTTTTTTTCTTCAATGATGGCAAATTGGTTTTGCTAAGATTTCTTTTCAGTATTCCTTCCGTATAAAGGAGAAGGATCATTTTGATTCTCTTCTCCTCTCAATATATGTGATTTCTTTACACTGGCCCTTTTCCTCTGGCCCTCCAATAGTTTTCAATTAGACACACTGTCAGCAGATCAATCAATTCTTTAAGTGCTCCTTGCATAAAGATGACCTGGGTTGCAAATTTATATTCAAGAAACTTATAGAAGTAGCCTGATATCAAATTTTCCTTCTTCAGTTCAATTTATTAGTTCCTATGTTCCAATCACTTAAAAATACATAAACAACTACCTCAATGCTATTAATTCTCAAAACTGCCTCCATGTCTATGATGTAAATATGATGATTTTTTATTATTTTCTTACTAATCAAGTGTATGTTTTAAGAGCTGCTTTCCTTCTTGTCCTCATGAAATTAAATGAATATATAGCAGCAATGGCATCCCTTTGTATTAAACATGGTAACACAGTTTCTCAACTTTTGCCTAAGGGGGGAATAAAAAGACTCAATCTAAACCAGGTGCAAATGGGGTGGGGCTTGTCTGTATGCTAATGTTTATATTGGCTACATACATATATAACAGTTTTTCAGAAGAATTACCAAAAATCAGTAGTTTGATTTGCTAGTTAGGCTTTACACAAAGAGAAAGGATATCTTGGCACACAGGAAACATCTCCTTTTATTCACATTTCTGAATTTCACAATGGTGCAAAGATGATCAAAATTACCTAGACAAAAATTCCCAAAGGCAGTGGGAGGACCTCACTGGTAGAGTGCTTGCCCAGGATGCATCAGGCCTGGGTTAGATCCCCAGCTCCACAAACAAAGTCCCCAAAGGCCTTCCACCAAGGAGTTCCATCATATCCATTACCTAGTTGGAGTAAGTTCTTAATTGAAGTTTTTGATCACGAAGGGTAAGTTCATCTCTCCTTGGTATTCTCAACTTCTTAATTCTTTCCTTCTATAAGGTAGAATAACTCCCAGATTCCTTTCTCTGTTCCTTCATATTTAGGCAAAGATTATTTTGCTTTGGACACAATAACATTCTTCAGACACTTGTGTTAGCTTTTTGTTTCTATAACCCAAATACCTGACAAAAACAACTTAGAGAAGGAAAAGTTTATTTTGGGCTCAAGGTTTCAGAGGTTTAGTCTATGGCTGATCAACTCCATTACTCTGAACTTGAGGTGAGGCAGAACATCAGGGTGGTTGGAAGGGTATGGCAGAAGAAAGCTGCTCAGCTCAGGAGAATGGAGAAGCAGAGAGAGAGCGAGACACACACCCAGGGGCCTACTTCCTCCAGCCACATCCCTGCCTGTGGTTACCACCCAGTAACCCATTCAAATTTTAATTCCTCAAATGGATTAATCCACTGATGAGGTTACAACTCTCACAATTCAATCATTTCACCCTCTAACATTTCTATACTGGAGATCATGCTTTCAAAACATGAGCTTTTCAGGGGACATTTCTAGATCCAAACCATAGCATACCTCATTGACCTTTTTTAGTAAATACCTACCATAAGATTTCCATGTGGCTCAGTGAATGGCTGGTAGAATCAGTTAGATAAACCTCCTTCTTTGGTATGTTAAATAATTGTATCCATCATGCCTATGCTCACAGCCTCTGTTATTCCTTGCACAGCCCAGGCTATGGTAATCAGAGGTGGGTGTCTGACTAAAGCAGCCCATCTTTAAGCTGCCCAGTGCCTGCAGTTAGGCCTGGCCAGAGAATGAGCCCACACCCTGTGTCTCTCTCAGGATCAGAACCAACACCTGTAGAAGAATGGCAGGTCTTTTGCCTGGTATGAAATAGAGTAGGGACCATGACAAGCCAAGGTCATGAGCTCTGTGAATAAGAGGAAGCAGAAGCTATGGGATGGCAGGGGAAAGCTGAATCAGAAAGGGAAATAGACCAGACATATGGGAGAAGCAGAGGTACTTGAAAATGCAGGCCATATGGCTTTGAGAGACCCTGTAAGCAGCCAGCCCTGGAGTGGTCTGAGTCCTCACGGCTTTCCAACTCTTTCCACATATGTCCTCATAATAAGTTGCCTGACATTTTATTTTCATTTTGCTTTTTGTTTTTTTGCATTAACTCAGTATTTACTCTTGCTAGTAAAAAGAGTTTCATTTCAAATAAAAAGGTTATTATTAGTTAATATTCTCTTGTTTTATAATATCATCCTTGGAATTTATTCTCTAGTTTACTTTTTTCATGAGGCAAATATCTGCTTAGATGACTTTCACCTTGCTCAGAATTCAACAGAGCAGGGCTGTGGTGAGATCAGGCTTAGCCTCTGGGCCTGAGACTGCTGGAGCAGAAAGGGTGGCTGGAGAGAGTCCCTCAGTAACACAAGGTCATTCACAGGAGAGCCTCCCACCTCCACCCAAGGCCCTTTTCTTATTCCCCATTCTGTTTTCATCCACTGACTGGTTGCAATATTCATCCAAGTGTGACTTTTTTTTGGTCACATGGGCCTAAAGACGGATGGTGAGCTCACTGCATTCATACCCAGAGCCTGTGTACACACTCCCAAGTTCTCAGGCACATCCCTGAAGGTGCAGAAGTACACATGGGAAGTACTTCTCCATCTGTTCTTTTATCTTTCTAGCCATCGGTGTTCAGTGTGTGACATATGGCTCACATAGAACTGGGCACAGTGAGGAGGACAATTTTTCTTGGAAATAAACTCAAATCATATATTTGAAGATTTACAGTTTACTTGGAGATAAGACTGTTTGCCTCAACGAGTTAAGTAACTGATAAAAAGCTACAAATCCAACAAAACCACAACCCTTTCACAGGCACTGCAAGGGTTAATCAAAAGTTGCTTGCAAACAAAACAGGTCCCAAAAATAAATAAGTAAGACATGTGATGGTTTAAGATACTTCAGATTGAACAAGTATAATGAAAGATGAGGAGCAGAGTCACATGGCATGCCATGATAAGATGGCTGCTTCCCTGCTGTCTGAAGCCACTGGGTCCCACACAAACCTCTATCAAGCCCTGAGGAAGTAATTCATGCAGCATCAGGCAAATGTTAAGCAATTCAGAAGGTGAGCTATTTATTTCATCTGAACTTCTATTTCGCTTGGATTTTTGCTAATCTGAATAGGATTCTTGGTTTCTAAAATTTTAACTACAACCCATTCTCCAGAACTGCAAGATTTCTCCCATCTTGCCCTGCATTTACAATTATAGTATCAATATGCCCTCAGTGGAAATCAATTCACCCCATTCTTCAGCTTTTCTTTGTTGTACATAAAGCTGGTATTCATTTTATTCAAATCATGTCATTCCCCACATCCTTACTAAGAGAATGGGAGATCTGACTGTGAACATCAAAGTTAGAGCTCTGTCTTTTCTGAATCATTAGGCAATTCATGCAGACCTATCTGTCCATAATCACTTCAAGAGAATTTAATGTTCACTGATGTTCATCAAATTTGATTCACTCTGAGAGTATCAGAAAATAACCAGATAAAATATTAAAGTTATCCTCTGTAATGACAGAACAGTTGTCAAAAAAAAGCTAGTTTCTGAAATATTTACTAGATTTCACTGAAATTTGTTTTGAGGAGGTTACAGAGTTATTTGTTAGCATGGAGATTTAAAAGTCAAAATGCTAATTTATCCCTTGGGATTAGCATCTCATCACAAGCCACAGAGTCCTCCCATTTTAACCATACACTTAAGTGGATACATGGAATGTTCTACTGAAAATAATGACCTAAGAGGTATAGCTCAGTGGTAGCACATTTGCATAGCATGTGTGAGCCCTAATTCAAATCCCTGCATGACAAAAAAAAAAAAAAAAATCCATGCTAGATTCTGTCTGGCAGGAACAAAAGGTACTGACCTCAGAGATCCCTACAAAGTTTTGCTTCCTATATTTCATTCCCAGGGGTCTCAACTTTCTCAATGATTTTGATAGCTGATCTCCTGTGGCTATCCCCTTCACAGTGGCTCTTAAGTAAAAAACTGACATTTATATATTCCTCTTTATAAGCCTACATTTTTTTTAAGATTTACTAAGAAGCCATGGTAACAAAGCAGTAAGTACAAAAAATAAAGAAGCATATTGATGTTATGGGGGAAATAAAAAAGAACAAAACTAGATTTAGAATCAGGAATTTGAATTTAAATCCAAGTACGTCTTAGCTTTGTGATCTTAGATAAGTTATTTAACTTATCCAAGCCTCATCTTCTTCTAGAAAATAAAAGTGCTAATTCTGACTTTAGAGTTGTAAAGAGGATTAAATGAGACTAAGATGCTTTAGTACAGTTTCTGACACAAAGTAAGTTCACTTAGTGGTAAACTAAATATGAATCTATTAACCTTTTGCTTATATTCATGGCCAAGACATGAATATAAGCAAAAAACCCAAAACAAAAGTTTTATTTCATACAGATTTACAACCTGGTTCACTAAATTAATCATCATTCTCATTGTGATCAACATCTATGTATCAGTCATGTTTGATCAGGCATAGCTTTCAAGTTTGACTGTACTTTGGATAGAACTCACAGCAGCATGGACTCCTGAGCTTTCTCAGTGTAAGTGTGAGAACACTCCACTTTCTCATGTTGTGCTTGGGTCCCACTGACTCTTCCCATGATTTTAAGTCATGCACTCCCCTGAATGATTGTGTCATTTTGGCCTAAGAGACATACTTTTGCCTCTTTCTTGCTTCTTAGTGTTCATTCAAACATCAAAAGATAATACTGGTTCTACTATTTCATAAAGACACCTTCTCCAGCTATTGTCCCAGCTCCCACCTGGTCTCAGATGAAAATGTTTTCACTGGGGAAGTTTGGCAGGTACCATCAGGCTACTTCATTTTGCCAAACCAATTCCTCTTTACTCTTTTTTTATTACTATTTTTTTATTTGTTCTAATTAGTTACACATGAGAGTAGAATGCATTTATACATTTTGATAGATCATAAATAAATGGAGTGTAATCTCTCATTTTTTCTGCTTATACATATTGTAGGATCACATTGGTCATGCAGTCCCTCTTCACTACCTTAAGGAAAACTATCCCTGTCTTTCCACGTGAAAATCAAGAGATTTTCTTTAAGTTTGCCAGTCTGAGTTCTTCCCCCTAGCTTGAGGGCCTATTCGCAGACTGATTTGCTCTGAACATGAAGAAAGTCTAAAGCAACCAACATCTTACTCTCATTCACATCTCCTGCTTAGGCCACTAGCTCCACCCACTTCTCTTGATTCTCTTTGACGACTCGTCAAGCAGGGTATATGCATTGAAATATCACTCTTATCAAAATTCTAGTTTACAATTCTGTAAGCACACGCATAAAGTAATGCAAAATAATTCCTAAAAACAAAACTGCAGCATCTAAATCATACCTGCATAGAGTAAACACCTGAAGTAAAATAAAAAGAGATAAGGCAGGAGTAAACAGTGAGATTTTAAATATCTGAATCATGTAAGACTCAATTCTGTCACAGGCATGATAACATCCTGGCAATGAATTTTTTTCTTCTTTTACAAATCAACTAATCTCTACAGAGCTTCACAGATACACAAAATTATCATATTTCCAATGCTATTCCTCCCCAACAAAACATTCTCTACTCTATTACATATGTATTTTCACTAGGAAAGTCTCAACCTCTATTCTTACAATCTTAAAGCTGAAATAATATTCTAAGGTCCATTCTCTGGGAAGGCCCAGTAATACCACAGATTGTGGTCATGGGTGAATTTTACACTCAAACACTAGCAAAATAGGGATTCTTGAACAGTTGTAGTTCAGTGGGGATGTTGAGTTGGAGGGGATGGTTAGAACTGCAGAGGTGACCAATTTTTCCATGTTCCTATCCAGTGATTCACAGACTCATACCTGGAAAGCCCCTTCCAGTCTAGCCATGTAGAAACTGCAACTGTCTATGACAAAATTTCTCTATTTAAAGAACTTCTTTTTCTTAATTTTCTCAAATTCAATTTTTACATTGTCTAATATAGCCAGAGTATACTTGGTTGTGAATTCTATATGCACCTACATGCAATACTGTGTGTGCATGTACAAAAAATGACAGAAGGGAGTCATCACAGAAAGAACTACACATATAGAGAGCATATCTGTTACATATACATGAAATGAGTTATGGTGCAATGGGACTTTACATTGTTCAGTAAAAGACATTGTTGGCTACTTCTTTATTAAGATGAGCAGAGACTATCCCTTTAAACAGAAGTCTACTTCTTTCCAGAAATGTTGGAAACAAATGCAGAAGACATATGACAGAAGACAAATTCATGCCCCCAAATCTTTTACAATTACTAGAAACTCTTCTATACAATGATGTACTTCAGACTGAGACCACTAATAGCAAAGGAAAATGGTAGAACTTTGTGAGACGCTGGGAAATCTCAGAGTGAATTTAGTTGAACATGAGGGAGAAGAGGTTCATAGAGTAGGACCAGTGTCAGCATAGCATAAGGCTGAATCTGGAAGTCCTTCCCAACATAGACACCGTAAAACAATGGTCTTCCTTCCTTAGGAATAATATATAAGCAAATGAATTAATTTGAAACATTATAAGTTTAAAAATATCAGAAAAATAAATTAAATAGAGTATCTTAGTCCATTTTTTTGTAGTTGTTGTTATTATAGTGAAATACCTGAGGCTGGGTATTATAAAGGAAAGAAGTTTATTTAGTTTTGGAAATAGAAAGTCCAAACAGCATGGTGCCTGCTCTGGTGAGGACTCATTGGTGAATAGCATTACAATGGTGGAGTATGTGTGCATATGTCAGGGAGGTCACATGGGCCAAGACAGGAAGCCAGGGCATGGGGAGGAGCCAGACTTACTCTTATAATAACCCTCTCATGAGAATTAACTTAGAGTCCCAAAGGAACTGCATTTCTTCCTTCTGACCGAACCAACTCCCACCAGTCCCACCTCTTAAAGTTCCCACCACCTCTCAGTATTGCCACACTGGAAACCAAGCTTCTATCACATGAGCCTTTGTGGAACAAACCACCTCCAAATCATAGCCCAGGATCCACTAGTCCAGTTGTCTCTCCATCTGAGGTATAGAATCAGGCTAACCCATGTCCTGGCTAAACTCCTGGTATTCTTGAACAATGTGGCATAGGTACCAGAAAGACTTTTAGTGGGTCTATTGCTTTTCCTGCTAATATGAACAAGAGGAAGTCTTATTACTAAACTGAAGAATAGAAGATGCAACTCCTTTCTGTACTCAAGCTGATGATTGATAAAAATGGGTAAAAAAAAAATCTGTTACACAGAAGATAAAGATGAAACCGCTTCGGGTCCAATTTAGATAATTTGTTGTCATTTTTTTATTTTAAAAAAACATGAAGAAAATAGAAGTGCATTGTAAAGAAATGTGAACATCTAGATGGTTAATATGTTTCATTTTCCCAATACTCAGAAAACAATGTGACTGAAATACAACTTTATTAGAGAAAGCTCATACTTGGGATGGAAGTTAGGAGTAATGTGAATGGGAAGAGAGGACTTGTTGAGTCTAGAGCAGGCATTTAATCTGATCTCATAGGGATTTAGCAGAAGGGATTAACACCACTGGGTTACTAATCTTGCAAAGTCAAATGTAATAGCAAATATTGTTTTCTTAAAAACAGTGCCATAATATATGCAATGCTTTGGTAAGGTCAACTTATCAAATGCTGTAGTTGGGGGACATGTTTTATAAGCAATCTTATGTATTTGCTTCTAAAGACATAGCATGCTTTTTATTTTTCAAAAGTGTATAGAATAGCACATACTATACAAAAAAAAAAAAAAAAGGTCTTGTCCTAGGCACAAAGGAGAATACAAGATGCAAGGAGCATGTATTTTTGATCAAACAGTTTATAGTTCTGACTGGAGTACACAAGTGACGATAATGCGAAGCATGACATAATTATCACAAACAGATGTTACAGGGCTTAGGAAAGAAAGGTATCACACATGATCAGGAATCAGGAAAATTGTCACAGAGGAGAGGCAAGACAGTGGTGGTGATGACCTGTGATGTGGGTTGGGTATGAGGTGTCCCCAAAAAACTCATGTGTGAGACAATGAAAAAATGTTCAGAGGTGAAATGATTAGTTTATTAGAGTTGTAAGTCAATTAATGGGTTAATCCACTGATGTGAATTAACTGGGTGGCAACTGTAGGCGGGCATGGTATGGCTGGAGGAGGTGGGTCACTGAAGGTATGCCGTTGGGGTTTATATTTTGTTCCTGCTGAGTGAAGCTCTCTTTTCTTCCTGGCCGTCATGTCCTGAGCTACTTTCCTCTGCCATGCCCTTCTGCCATGATGTTCTGCCTCACCTTGGGCCCAGAGTTATGGAGTCAGTCAACCATGAACTGAACCTCTGAAACTGTGAGCCAAAATAAACTTTTTCTCCTCTACATTATTCTCGTCAGGTATATTGGTCACAGCAACACAAAAGCTGACTAAAGCATCCGGAACTAACAGGGTAAGAGACCAATTCTAATGGGGGGAATGATTTGAACCAAATTGAGGAATTGGTTCTGAGGATGATGAAGTTTCAATTAGATTATCTCCTTGGTAATACTTACCAAGTGCCTAATAAACACTAGACACTGGGCAGGAAGCTAATGATGAAGACAAGAGCTTTCTAGCTAAGGTTTCATGGTCAAGCGGAGGGGCAAAAAGTAATTAGGAAAGTTAAATAATAGGTAAGTGCTGTACTGCATCACAGTCTGAGGGTTAAGAGCAGAAACTTAACCTTAGACAAGTTCATCAGCTTCTCTTGCTATGGTTTTCTTTTCTATAAAATGGGTTAGTAATGTATCTACCACACAGATAAATGAGATGGTGAAATACTCAACATAGTGCCAGTACCCAGTAAGTGCTCAGTAAATAGTCTGAGGCAGAGACTTGTTTCTACTTCTGTCTATATCGGATTTTACAAAGATAGTTTCTTAGAAGTAGAAATAGGGAAGAATCAGCCAAGGATATTAACTTTTTAAGTCATTAATATATTTTATACATTGTTTTCCAAAAATGTCGTATTATTTCACTCTCTTATAAGCAGTATGTAAAAGTGCTGATCTCACAGTTAATATGTTCTTTAATTTTTTTGCTAAACTGTTAGATAAAAATGGTATGTCATCATTATTTTAGTTTCCATATATTTTATTGGAATGAGGTTCACCATTTTTCATGTTATTAACTCACATATACTCACATAATGATATTCTTATTTTACAAATGGGGAAACTGGGAATTCTGCCTACAAAGTTGGATGTTAGCAAGTCAGGAAATGTGGAGTCCTTGAAAATTACTGAGCCGGCTAATCAACTAATATAATCTTATATTTCAGTACACATGTGCTATTTCATTTTATACCAAATTCTAGGGAAAGAACAGAAATAAACTAGATTAGTACAAATGAAAGTTGGTGGGTTTTTTAAAGAAGGAATCAATATGAATTAGATCAAGAAAATAAACAGAAGAGTTTAAGACAGAATGATGAATATAGAAAATAAAAGGAAGAAAAGACATTGAGAATTTTAAAATATGTATCAAGGCTAGACAAAGAAAGGGAGGACATGAGACGTGAGTCCACAAATTCTCTTAAAATTAACCTATTCAGCTAATTTTAAATGAATATGCTTCTGGACTTAAATATGGCTTTAGTTATACTGCTATAGTGCCATATGTGCAATGATGTGGACAGCAGTGGGGTAATAACGAGGCAGGGAAAGCAAGGGCACACTAATGGAATTCCCAGAGGTGCATGGCACTTGATGCCAAGATAATCTTGAACCCTCTTCCATTAACCTAAAGGCCACGTCTCTATCTGACCTAGAGGCAAAACAGAAGAATCTGAGCAAGAATAGCATCTGAATATGAATGCTTCAGCGCAAGTCACCTTCATAATGCCCCCTTTGGGTTCTGAGAGCGAAGGGCAACACACAGAAAGGGAGTTAACAGTGGGGCCAAGAACAGGAGTGCGCTGGATCCAGGAGCTCCTTCGGCTCTCACCAATTTCTTGAGAACTCTTCCTTTCCTCAAAAGGACTGATCACCTGGCCAAATTCTCACTACATCCTGACCACTCAATAGTTTCCAGCTTCCTCTGGGCCTCTCCTTTCCCATGTCAGTTTCTGTCCACCTCACCTTTGTCTGGTAACTGCAGTGACATCCAGATAGGCAAAGGAAAGGAGGCGGGAAGAAGAGTTTAAAGGAAGTCACTGCCCACACAGCAGTGAAAGATTCCACAATACCTCTCTGCAGAACCAGAAGCTGGAAGGAGGCAGACCCGCAACAATGACTGCAAGAGCCACGATGGATGGGATGAAAGGCCCCTAAACAAGAAAAGGGCCACATCGTTTGGTATCTTTCCATCAGTGGCACCCGGAAAAACGTTGGTAATCTCTCCCCGCAAGTCTTAGGCTTCATTAACCTTTCTCCTTTGTTCCCATTCCCTGAAGAACGCTGATATTCAGAACATGCACCACAGAATTTAGTTGGGACGTACTTGTTCATACCCCCAGGTCAGGTGGTGCCCCCTGTTCTTGGGCAGTCTTACTGATTGGCATACAAACATCATTTTTGAGGCTGCCACAGTCAAAAATCTTTCCTGATTTTTTTTTACAACTCCGGTGGCTTACTTTCCCTAAATCTTTGAGTTCCTGTGTCTGCCCTGGTTGTCTGCTACTATTCAATCCAACCCAATTAAAGTCTGAAGTCAAGCCTTAACAGGTTTCTACATAAAGAGGGAAAATCCACCTGTTTCATCCATTCTGTAGCTTGGTAATTGTATAGATGTGGGTAAGACAGGGAAGGGCCACAATGTAGACAGAGTGACTTTCACCATGGATGTGGGTGTTCAATACTCCTGTTCTCCTTCCCCCATCATCCTTTTATTTTTGGATATTAGATACAGGTTTTTATTTGTATCTTATTCATGCAATGCTTTATATCAGGCAGAACAGCTTCTCCTACTTGGAAAACTCTCTCATTCTCAGTTTCTACCCGAGTTGTTGTTTCTTCTAAAGAATATGTTAGTCTCCTTTGCTGGGCACAGTGGTGCATGCCTGTAATCCCAGTGGCTCTTCAGGCTGAGTCAGGAGGATGGAGAGTTCAAAGTCTGCCTCAGAAAAAGAGAGGTGTTTAGCAACTCAGTGAGACCCTGTCTCTAAATAAAATATAAAATAGGGCTGGGGAGGTGGCTCAGTGGTTGAATGCCCCTGAGTTCAATCCCCAGCAAATCCCCCCAAAAAAGAATATGTTAGTGTCCCTGAAAGGTATTCTGAAGAACACTTGTCTTCAGTCATATAATATGGTGGTACAAATTATATTAAATTATAGAAGTTACAGTCTATAGCTTCCCTTAAGCATGGGTAAGATTCAACCTATTTAAGAACTGTGAGGACACCTTCAATAGCCAACCAGAATTAAACTCAGCTTAGGGATGCAACAGTGTCTTGGGGACCTGCCCTGTCAGCCATCAGCCTTGTAGGTGCTGACTTGTGGGGAAGTTTGGGGAAAGAACCAGGGGAAACACAGGATTCAGGGCCACTGCCAATTACCAATTTGGTACAGAAGCAGTCATCGCTCAGTACCCTTGGGGGAGTGTTTCCAGGACCTCTAGCAGATAACAAAATAAGGAGGTACTAACCCTTTATATAAAATGGCATAATATTTGCATTTGACCAACACATATCCTCCAGTACACTTTAAATCATCTCAAGATTACTTACAATACCTAATGCAATGTAAAAGTTATATAAATAATAGCTATACTCTATTGCATAGGAAATGATAGGGAAAAAATCTGCACATTTACTACAGATACAATTAAAAACATTTTTTTTGATCTACAGTTAGTTGAATCTATAAATATGGACAGGAGGATACAGACAGCTGACCATAGTTCCAGATTTTAACATCAGGAGAGCCACAAAGTTACTTAGCAGTTGAACTTGAATCTGGTTGCTCATCAGAAATGAACTTTCTTCATCCCATTTTATTTGGTTGACAATATTACTCCCTCCATCTGTCCCCAATCCTTCCTGTTGTAAAATCACCTGAAACCTAATATTTTAAGTAATCCTGCCCTTAACTTGATTGTTCACTTTTGATTTTATATTTCGACCCAAGATCAATGCTTTGAGATTTTTTGGTCTTTAGGAAACCAATTCATTCTTTACCAAATATTTTTCTTTAAATCGTAGGAAGGGATTAACTCTATTTGAAGTTACTCACAATTAACTCTGGCCTTAAAGGTTCCAGATATAATATAATATATCCTATAAACAGTCTTCTTTCCTTACAGAACCCAAATCAACTCACCATGCTGCCCTGCCTTGGAACATTCTTCATTCCTGTTTTAGAAACTCTATGGATATTACCAAAACCCAAGACTTTCGTTTGCTGGTTTTTGTTCTTTTTGCTAAACAGTAGCGCTGAAGAACTGAGCTCTAGAAAAGAAATATGTGATCCACTTATATAATTTTAAATTCTCTGGTAGACACATGAAAATAAATAAAAAGAAATAGGTGAATAAATTTAAGTGATACATTTTATTTAACTCAATGTATCTGAACTATTATTTCAATGCATAATCAATAGGCAAATTATTAATGGGATAATCCACACTCTGTTGTTCATGCAAAGTCTTCAGTTCCTGGTGTGCATTTTGCACTTACAACAGCTCAATTCAGATTAGCCACATTTCAAGGGTTCAGTTGCCACAAGTGACCAGTGGCTGCCATATGGTACAGTGCAGATGGAACCAGACTATCTACACCAACCCTTACAGCTCTGCCACTTCATAGCTGCTTGATCTTGAATGAATAACTCTGCTTCAGTTTCCTCATCTGTCCAAGGGTGATGAGAGAACACCCATCATAAGATTTTTATGAGAATTCAATGAGAAGTTTCAATTTCTGGAACAGAGTAAGATTTCAATAAATAGTAACAATTTTGTCATCATCATCATTATTTTGTTTGCTATTTCATCTCCCAATGCTACCATTTATTTTTTTTCAACTTTATATTCAATATCTGAAAGAACGGGTATCTCCATATCAAGAAGTTCTCCCTCCAGGAATTAATTTCCCAGCCACTGCTTTTCCTTAGTTAGAGAAATTATGACCTAGAATAAGGCCATCTCTGTAACTGATTAGATGATGCCAAACCCAGCCTAGGCAGACCAAAGGTCACACAAAAGTGAAGTCAGTGAAGTACAGCCCAAGTACTGGGATAGTGAGAAGTGCAACTTTTATTTACCTAAATCTTTATTTGCTGTAGAGCAATTTTTTAAAAACAAGTTTCCTCATTTATATAAGTGACTTCTGTTTTTAGCCTCAATTCTAGACAGTATTTCATGAAGACTGAGTCAGAGAAAAGTGCTCACTGTGATTTACCCTCCCAAATATTAACAATGTCTTTTATGTGTCCTTTAAGCAGATACTGTGCCACACCCCAGCCACAGTTTCATTTCAACCACAAGGAATAACAAATATACTCTATTTCACAAAATTCCTTTAAAAGCAACTGCATAGATGCCAGGAGAACTGGGAACATTACTGACTGGAGAATTGGCCATTAAGGGGTGGATGTGAAATGATGAGAAGGGAATCAAACAACCCAGTTCTATTAAGGATCAAATTGTTAACAGAGAACAAGGGTTTATAAGCTAGACAGTAGGAGAATTTATAGAGAAGAAAGCCAAAAGTAACAAGTGAGAAATAATCTAAGAAGAAAAATGTTTGCAGACCTAGGTTGTAAGATATTATTTGTAGAGAAAATGGATTCTTTTCAGGGTTCATAAAGGTGCTGTAAGGGCAGGTTTTGCCAAGAAATATGAGAGGTGTTTGCATAGGTAAGATACATGGTTTATGAAACTTACAAAAAAGAAGGAGAGAAACCTATGGAAGCAATTTTTCACACCTGGTATGGAACTATTTTATATTTCCTAAGAAGGACTATTTTCTGATCATAGATGGGGCCAAGTATTTCTTGTATCCTGTTTCCATCCCTAGACAGACCTGCTGTCACTCTAAGACACTTGTGAAATTCTGGTGGAAAAGATGAAGAAATAATGTAAAAAAAGATCCTTGCCAAATCATACTTTAGTCACACTTTAATCAACAACTTGGAGAAGAATGTTTTGACTGATTTACAAAATATATACATGACAAGAAGATGAGAAGAAGAATGAAGTATCAGAGGGCAGAATCAAACTTCCAATATATGGGTAGGCTAGAAAGATGACATCAACCATATCAAGTGATGTTGAATTGGGTTAGATTTTAAACCAACTGCATGAAGAGAACATGGGAAATGCCTGGCTTACTTTGGATTTTAGATCACTGTAAACTTGAAAAACCAGGCTGTTGACACAGGTAATACGATCTTAAGTTACTTTCATAGGACAGCACATCAAACAAGGAAGATGGTAAGTCTCATTTGACAGTAAACAGAACACACTAATAAATTGATCACTGGCATCTTGATCAAGTTTCTAGGCTGAGATAATTGAAAATCATTTATTATGAGAATTAGCTGAAAAAATTTAGGTTTCTTAGTTTGAAGAAAAGAAAACCAAGGAACATTCTGAGAGTTATAATGTATCCAAAGGCAGGTAGTCACATGAAAAGACGTTTGAAAATAACTCTATCAAATAGAATATGATCCCCAAATGACAGTTACAGCACAGTAGATTTTGTCTTAACATAAGGAAAACCTCTTAAAATCTGAATGGAATGAATTCTCTTGATCTTCCAGGTGAGCTCCCTACCACAAGAAATGCTCTAAAGTAAAAAAGTCACCAAGTCACTTGTCAAGGATCCCTTTATTGTGTAAAAGCTGAACTAATGAACCTTTAAATTTCCTTCTAAGACTCCATTACTACGGTATCTATGTAGCAAAATATAAACAAATGGAATCATTCCACCTGACACTGTAACATAAATGGGAGTATATGTGCTATTACTAGAGATAAACCTTAGCTCTTCAGTGTCTGTAGATCAATTATGTCAACACAGTTATGTGCTGGACTTTGAGCTAGTGAGGTTGAATGTAAAACAGAATCAGAATGTATTCCAGTTGATAAAATAGGCTTCACTTTTTCCATAAATGGAAAGCATAGGTCAATCAGCAGTTCTGTCCAGAAACAGAAACAGGCTATGGAGGAAAAAATTAATACTTTTCAGTTCCCCTGCCTATGTGGATCACCCAGGGGACAGTGTCAGAAAGGGATCCACACATGCCTGTAGACAATTCCTGATAACCGTCAGAAACCAGGCTTCTGTGACTATCATTTCCAATCAGCTTATGAGCAAACCTTCCCCTTCTGAATAGGGTTATCTTTGCCATTGAGGTGAGGAAGAGTTTGATACTTTTGCTCCTCTTTTTTTTTTTTTTTTTTTAATAAGTGGATTGTGAATTCTCTTTTTCAGATGTTGACAGGCCTTTATTTTATTCACTTATTTTTATGTGGTGCTGAGAATTGAACCCAGTGCCTCACACGTGCTAGGCAAGTGCTCTACCACTGAGCCACAACGCCAGCCCCACTTTTGCTCCTCTTAAGAGATAAATTTGTCAGATTGAAAGACCATTTTTGTTCTTGGGTTGAGGCTGCATAAAAATCACCAAGAATTCTAGATTACCTCTCGTCTCTTCTGATCTTAAGATCTATGGTTCAAATGGTTCCTTTCTCACAATAACATAATGAAACTCATTTCTTGCAGATTTATAGAAAAGAACTCTCACTACATGATGGTTCTAACTTGTACATCGGTCTTGAGCTTTCACTCTGATTGGAGGCTCTTTACTCTAGACCTGGGTTGCCCCCATATTTGTATCTCCTCTTCACACTCCTTGCCTCGCCTTACCATTCCACTAAAGGTCAAAGCTTTTGCTGCTTGGCAGTGGAGCAGGAACCCTGAAGATAGAGATATGGAAAGAGCATATCCTCTAGTCTATGGAGATGGGGAAAATGGATCTGTCCAGGTTTCATGGGAACAGTCACACATGGTGTGAGCTTCTGGAGCTCTCCCAGGCTTAGAGAATGCCAATGGTTTGACTTAAAGCTACTGTCATTCCCCAAAGAAACAAAACCTTTCAAAGTCCAAATAGGAAATTTTAAATATTCTATCAATATTATAAAGACACTATAATTTGTATACCCAATGTCAATTTTAAATAATGTAAAGATTAAACAATTCTAAAATATGCTACAAAAATATCAAAAGCTCCATTTTACTGAATGCCTTCACCGAAAATTCATTCAAGTCTCTTCCCCATTCCATTCATCAGGCAGGGGCAGGACACTGAAAAGACTCAGATAAGACTCAGATACCAGGGATGAAGAAGTGGATAAGTTAGTGATTCTTTGTACATCACTTACTTTCTGCTTTATTGGCAACAGAATTCCCTATAATGAGTTACAGACATTCTGTTCTCCTCCAAAATATAGGACAAGAGGGTTACTAACAGGAATGGAGCCTTAGAAAACCACAGATAGACTGTAGGTTAAATGCAGCCCTTTGTTTCAAGCAATGCACAAGTTAGGTGGGTGTTAACAGCTTCAGCTATTCCAAAAGCTAAAAACAAACAAATCCACAGTAATAAGGACATCATGATCTAGGCACAAGAATCTGGGTCACATGGACAAAGGGACCTAACAGGTCTGTGACTATCCAAAGAAACTGGTGAGGGTTCCTAGGCTCTTCTGTGGGACATAAATATATTTCACCATAATGAAGCAAAGGATCAGAGGAAAGGAAGGAAATGAAATTGTTTTAAATAAGTAAGCCTACTCTAGCAGCAAGTGTCCACAATCTACCTGTTAGCCAGACTAAAAGTATATTAGCTCAGGAACTAGCTAATGAAACTAAGCTATTAGCTCTGAAATGAAGCCCAATGTTTTCAGAATTGCTCCTTAGCAGGTTAGGGGAAGACAGGGATGAATGTGTACCTAATATAGAACATATATTTCTGTGTCATAGTTAACTATGGAGGTGTCTATCTCCTTGCCATTTAGAAAGCTTTCTGAAGGCAGGAAAGGTTTGGAATAGTGACTCAATTATAGCAAGTGCTCAATAAACATTTGCTGTGTGAATGCAACAGTTCAATTGAGCTGTCCCCATGTGACAGACCGAATGCACTAGTGACTCTCATCAATGGCCTGCACCACCCCTTTGCAATGTGACTTTGCAGTTCCTCCCTTTAACAGGTATAGCCTATTTCCTCTCCCCTTGAAATGAGCTGGCCTAATGACTCATTTTTGCCAATGCGATGTAACAGAACTGTCACTGTGCTGGTTCCAAGTTTAGTCCTGGAGAAACTTTGCAGATCTCTGTCTTCCTGCATAGAAACCTGCTGTGATTTGAGAATAAGCCTGGGCTATCCTGGAAGAGGATGAGAGGCCACCTGAGGAGTCTAATTGCCCAACTGAGATGATCTGGAACCAGCCTATGAGCAGCCTACACTCAAACGTGAGAGAACCCAACTAAGATGAGCAGAGAAGCCTACCTGACCCACAGCTGACCACAGATGCAAGAGGGAAGCCAGCTGAGGCCAGAATGTTCAGAAGAACTGTCCACTTGACTCCTAGACTCGTGAGAAATGAGAAGTGGCTGCTACTTTAAATCACTATGTTTTAGACAGCTCATTACACAATAATAGCAAACTGACCCACCTCACTAAATGTTATTTGTCAGTTCTTTATTACTGATTCTTTTTTTAATGTTTATGATATTTTAGCTTCTAATAATTTCACTCAAAAGAAAAAGCAACAAGAATCCTTATCATCAATTCAGTATTAAGTTATCTCTCCATGTGTCCTTTCTTTTTTTCCTTTACCTGTCACTACTTAATAAAGTCTTCTTCATTTATTTCTCAGTGTTTCCATTTAAGTCAGGCTGTGGCTAGTACCTGGGCAGCCATTCCTGTGTTAACCCTATCCACATAAAATATTAGGGTTATCATCATAAAGCATATGAGTCACAATGTCACTCATGTGCACTAGAGGTTCAAACCTTTCCCATCATGCACATTGTAGTGTTAACTATTCATATTCACATTTTTGCCCAATGCCCCTTTCCATTCTTCTGTCACAACACAACTCCCACTGGCCTTAGGTCCAGCCACACCAGCCTGCCTCCACCATGCACCAAACATGGTTTTTCTTCTTCCCTTTCACACTTTTGTTCAACTCATTTTCTGTCCTTGAAATCTCCCAATTGAAATCCTGTTCAGAGCCACCCACTCCAAGAAGCTATAGGCTAATCTCTCACTATATGTAATAAAAAAGGCATAAGAACACTAACAATAATATTGATTAAGCATGTACTATAAGAAAACTCTGTGTTAAGCATCTATATGCATTATTTTTAGATCATCACACCAATCCTGTGACAAAACTATTATTGCCACTTTCCACATATTATAGACAAGGAAACCAAGACCCAAAAGATTAACCAATCCAATGTCAAATATCTACTCAGAGGCAGAGCTTACACGTCAATCAAGGACTACAGGACAGAATATATTATGCTGTGTCAAATTTTCATTTGGACTTACCATATCTATTGTAATAAATTAAACTGAAATACAAAGTAGTTATGTGACTTGCCCAAGGTGACAGAAGCAGGACTAGATCACGAATCAAAATATTTCAAAGCCCCCCAATTCACACAAGTTTTTGCTACCTAGGAAAACAGGATTGCTAACTGGTCTCTCTAGAAAAGCTTGAGAGTTTTGTCTTTGACCATTTTTTTTTTCCAGTAAAAATGCCTAAACTAAGCAGGTACTTTTTATTTTCTCCTACTGTGGTAATCATCCATAACTATTCAGCCAGAGAGCCAAGACTACAGGGAGAAATTAAATCTAAAGCCAAATTAAAATAATTTGGGGCTTAATTTGATTCAAAGTGTCAGAAAAAGTCCACTCATTAATCCAGTTAATATACAACTAAACTAAATTTCCCATATCCCTAATTGTGCTGAATTCTGTCAGGACCATATATGTTGCACTGATGCTGTGAACATGTAAATCTCATACTGTCAGACTTTATGTACCGATTTCTCAAAGAGGATCACATAGCTGAACTTACCTGTTTTTCAAGAATGGTACTTCCTTTTAATCACATACAATGTCAACCAGGACAGTCCCTAGTCCTAGTGGGCACCCTTCCACATTTAGAAAAGCAAACTTGCCACTGGCCTATGTGGTTGAGTGTCTGAAAACTGTGGCAAATACAGACCTATCAAGTCAGGGATGAGCCAGATCTGTATACACAAGCATTAGGACTAGAGGAAACAGAAAAAAAAAAAAAAAAAGAAGAAAGAAAAACATCCTGGTTGAATACAAACCCAGGTGAACCATGTAAGCTTGGAAACAGCTTTTTTACTAACTCAAAGGGGAATAAAGGAAAACTGACACAGCTTGTTTGGCTGCTGTGCCTGCTGTCCATTCCCTTTCTGTGTCAATGCAGGCTGCACAGCAGGTAGGGGCTACAGCCAAGAGCAGCAGGGCTGCAGAAGTCTATTGAAGAGTGCTTAGTCCTCCCAGTTTGAGACTCTCCACAATAGAGAGACAACAAACGCAGACTTCAAAGGAGAAAAGAAAATGTGTAGAGGGATCCACCTCATCCCAGGAGCCTTTGACAGTTCTTACCTGATGCTTTATGCTTATCCTCTACCTCCCAAAACTTGTCCAAGAAGTATGTTTAATTTATTATGCTATGTGAAATAAGCCAATCCCCCAAAAATCCAAAGGCTGAATGTTTTCCCTGATAAGTGAAGAATAATATATAATGGGGGTGGGGGTGTGGGGAGTGAGAGAAGAATGGGGGAAATTTAGAATATGTAGAAGGAAATGAGAGGGAGGTGGGCTATGAAAAATGGTGGAATGAGACAGACATCATTACCCTATATACATGTATGATTACACAAATGGTATGAGTCTACATCGTGTACAACCATAGAAATGAAATGATGCACCCCATTTATGTACAATGAATCAAAATGCAGTCTGTAAAAAATTTAAAATAAATAAATAATTTTTAAAAAAGATTTATAAAAACAGACTAAGAAGTTACTGGATGAAATGCAGGATCAAGCTTAACTTAGGCCAGGAAAAGAATCTACTGAACATTATTTGATAAACTTTCTTAAGTTATAAGGATTCCTTGTATGCAAGAAAACAAACTTCAGTTGAATTCCTGAGCTCTTCAGCCATTCATTGCTTATCATACATGCATCATCAAGAGAGGTGAAGATTCTATTTTGTACAATCTAGGAAAAAGGAAAGAAATGGCAAGTAAGGTGAGTCTTTGCTACTGTAGATGCTCTTAAAAAGGAAAAAAAATTAAATTCTAGGGATGTACATCCACTTGCCAGAAACATCTGCATTATTTTAAATGTTCTTTCCTCAAAGGTTGACTTAACTGAGCCCACGGCATGCAATGTGAAAGCTTATTAGCACTTCCGCCAAAGGGCAGGCAGTACCAGGGAAATCAAATTAAACACGGATAATAGCCAATTCAGCTAGACAAAGATCTTACAGAAAAAAGAGGAAGAATGGAATGTTCACAAGATTTATAAATATCCAAGGATTTCATATACCTTTTCTTACCCTAATTTAGAACTACAACTACTAACTCCAAAACCTGTAACAGATTATCAACAAGTTTCAAGATAAGAGTTTAGGCTAGGGAGTGTTGGGGCTTAGAAAATGATATTCCTCAGTATGGCACTCTGGCATGCTAAGTACTTGAAACTAAAGACACTGGAAGACATTCAGAAGCAAAACCTCTCCAACTTTCTCATGTCCTCCTTCCTCTGCATCCCTGTTCTCTTCCAAGGCAGCCATAGAAACTGAAAATTCCTCCCCACAATGGCAGGTCATAGAAACTAAAATCCCTCTCGCCCAGAGCCAATCACGAAGAAATATTCCTCTAACCTTCCTCTGCCTTTTGGTGTAACAGCTGGCCAAGAAGAAATTCTCTGACCTTCCTTTTCTGCTAGTAGATCTAAGATTCTCATTCCACACAGGTGCTGCCCTATACCCAGGAGAAAGGAATGCTGTACAGAGAGGCCAGGAAGAATCTGGACAGACAGGCTTTGCTGGGGTTTTGCCCTCAGTTAATTACATTAGATCATACCTTTCAATCCACTCACATTTCTACACATTGCCCATTCTTCATCAAATGTTAGTATGAAGACATACGTCTTTCCTTGGGTCTCTGGGTCTTCATTCTGAAGGCTACTGTATCACAGAGAACACTGATGAAGTAAATGTGCTCTGCTTCTATCTTATTGACTATCTTTTGTTATAGGAGTGTTGGCCATGAGTTCTGTGAGTGCCACAAGTGCTAAAGACATCACAACTTTCCACCCTAACAGGAGCAATCTTCATGAAATGCACATTTGTAAGAATAAAGTGCTCAACTTCTTTACCTTACCGATTAGTCAGTTCCCAACTTACAAATGTATCACAATCCAAAAATTAATTCTTAGTCACTTAGACATCCAAATTTACTTAGAAATCCCATTGATCCAATGTAATAAAGGGTGATCGCAACCTCAAGCCAGCATGCAAACACCAACTGATCTTGAATACAGACTCTTCCGGTAGCCCCAGGTCTCTCAGGGCCATAAGCCAATGAAGGCTCCTTGAACATTAAGTCCCTTTGGGACTTGTATCCTGACATCTCAGAGCCAAGAGCGGGAGAGAAGGAATAAAATATCAGGTTCTATCTGGGTAGTGTCTGTGGCAACTACTGGGAGATACAGGTAGAAGGGGAGGAAAGACGTATGTACTATTTATTCTGAAGTTAGGGAGACATTAGAGGAAGGGACACAGTGTGTGAAGAAGTTTTCCACTTTGTTCCTAAGAAAAGATGCTGCATTTATGGGACAAAACTGGACTCTTAAAACATTAGAGAGGCCACTGTAATGTTCAACAAAGTGTACTAAGCTTTCAGCATATAACCATTAATATAATAAACATTTCCCTCACTTCTGCTGATTATAACCATCATATACAAATTATATAAAAATATAATGTAAAACTAGAATAAAAGATCTTGTCAATGCATTCAACTCGTAACAAGCATTTGCTGTAACCATAGAATTTTTGCATGTTAAGGAGCCTTGGAGGTCATCTACCCCAACACCTTAGTTTTAAAAATAAGGTCACCAAGAGAAGGAAACAGTAAGTGATTTCCAATCACTTAGAAGCCTCCTGGTGCCCACTGGGGACACTATTTTATGTGTCTCTTCTCTAAACTTTGGTTTCCCTTCTTTTAGGAACCACTAATTCCCCTCTATTAATGCTTCCCATGAGAGAACTTGCTCACACCCAGGTCTGTTTACCTGAAGGAAAGAATTAAAAGCTTCAGTTGAAGCATTGCATCTCTCTGTGGACTCTCCTGAAACCATTTTTGCTGCCATCAAGACCACTTTCCTTTCCCCCAAAGGAGGCCATCCCTGCCCCTGAGCACCAGGACTTTAGCCTTAGTTGTCACCAAGCAAGTGGAAGATGAAGCTAGCAACGGAGCAGTAACCTTCCTGCAAATGCTGAACTCACTTAATTTGCTGACCATCTGATTAACAGCTTAGCTCCACATTTCAAGTCAGTCCCAGCTAAAACTCTGGGTTTTCTTGCCAAAAGCATCTTTAAAAGTCCAGATTTTTTTCCCTATAGACACTTAAAAACCTCATTAAACAAGAGAGAATGTTTTTAAAATAGTCAAATAGTGTTTTATCCATAGCCTTGAGCGTTGGAGGTTATAAACTCTTATATTCAACAACAGTCACTATAGGATCCATGCCAGAGTACCAGAATGACATGAAAAACCACTGACAACAGTGCAATAATAGTATCCCATTAGAAGTCCAGATCTTAAGTGGCAATAACTGCAAAAGATGTTACCATTAAACTAAGTAAATGTGCCTTCCACATGCCCTCGAAAAGGTTCCAAAGCGGGAAGCGGCTTAAAGTAGTTGAATAAGAAAAAAAGGTGACAGAGCTTAGGGTATCCAGTCTCCTTGTATCCCTTGGGTCATGATTATTTTGGTGGCAAGTACTTTTGTGTTAGATCTAGGTATCAGTCCAAGATCAGGTTTTTTTAAATTCCTCTGACTATTTGGAGAAATTGTCTAACCATATTAGCCTTAGTCTCAGTTATAAACTGGTGATAATAATTATGCCCTGTACAAGTTTCCTGTGAGAATTAAATTACTCAGGATTATGCATTAGAATTTGACAAAGTGATGAGTACAAGGAAGTTCTCAAAGTGTTAGCTACTTTTTAAAATCTGATTAAATATGACATCTTTCAGAGTTTCCCACCACCACTGATATCAACTGAAATTGACTTAATATTACTATCATCCCCAAGTAAAATTGGGAAGAGAGTTTTGATGGTGGTCAGGGAAACAGTAAGTGGGAGGAACAACCTCTTGCTTTTGTCCACCATCCTCTTTCCCTCTTTAGGCCAGAGAGCAACCGGAGTAATGCATTTATGTACACAGCTGGTCTCTACTAAAATGCAAAAGGGTCCCAGGCATGCATAACCAAAGAGATGAGGTAAATCAGAAGTAAAATGTCATGTTAGTTAACTTGGTATGTGTTTATAGCATAAAAACACCACCATTGTTTTCCACATGTAGTCCCTCATTCTTGGTCTCAGCTGGGGATGGCTCTCCCTTTGAGACACTGGCCCAGCTTGTTTCGGATCTTCTCCGAAACTAGGGGATGTGAAGTATTGTCTAGTCCAGGCCTGAATCTATCCTCGACTTCCCTGGCCTCCACCTGCCTGTTCATAATAGGCACAGTTCCTCTGTAGTAGATCTTTTTGATCTTCAACCTGCAGGACCCTTGGTCCCTCTCACAGTATGCCTGCAGGGACTCACCTCCTTAGCTGCACCCTCATCTTTATCTACCACTGCCCTTCAACCCTTATGTGTCCTCTAGAGTCCTTGTGTCCTGGCTCCTCAGACCTCCCTATCCATTTTATCCCAAGTCTTTCCAATCTGAGTCCTCTCACTCTCTTTGAATTCTTAATATCTCTGCTTTCTTTGAACAAATGATACATTTAATTAAATCAAATACCCACAAATACTAATTTTTTTATACACTGTTCCCTGATCATAAATCCGTCTGATCACATACATACAAAAGACAACACCAAAAAGCCTACAGAGGCCACTCATAGTATTTTCCATAACCTTTAGGATAATTACATTTGATAACAGTCACTTCTATGAATCCTCTGTGAAAAATCATTTCTTTCAGTTGTTTTAGGAGAGGCGGAATCATTACTCTTTGGTTCTGGGCAGTTACAAAATACAGAATAGAAACTTCAGACTTAGAGAAGCTGCTTTCTCTTGTTCAAGATGTTACAGTGAATTTAGAAAACATTATTAAAATTCAAGCCAGGGCTGAAAGCAGGAGCAAAGGTGGACAGTTGGTCTTGGCAAGACGGAAGTTGAAATGAGGACTGATAGCATGGGCGCAGGCATGAGAGGCAGAGCCACACCAGGGGCTGGTGTTGCATGGTGGTAACAAGGCTGGTGAAATGCCTTGAAGGACACAGGGGTTTGAGTTTGGAAGGACACAGGGGTTTGAGTTTGTGCTGAGCATCAGGGAGAGGAGAATGACACTCAGAGGAGCCCTCCAAGTGGCCCTGTCTTGCTTTGGCACAGGTCACAATATAATAGAAAAAAGAGAAATGACAGTGCAGGAAGAATTAAGGTACTTAAGTAGAATCTGTCCATGACAACAGGGTTAACATTTCATCTCTGTGAAAGGCTCACAGAATTGTAAATGAGAAAAACATCCATAAGATTGCACACGGACAGTACATTGTGCTCTGTTTCTTATTAGGGAGCCTACAGTTTTCTTATGAACTTCCAAATTAAGCGTAGGAATACCACCCTCTGTTAGCGTTTTCACTTTTCCATACTCTTATGAAGTAGGATTTGTTTACTGAAATGTAAAGATAAGATAACTGAATCTCAGAGAGACCAAGAGACTTGCCCAAGGCTACAGAGATGGTAGGTGTCAGGCTGGGATTAAACCGTAAGTGACTCCGCATTCTATGCTCTCATCAGTGAGCCTCAGCTGCCTACCACCACTAATAGCAATCCTGCACATCCTGAAGGCACCTGGTAGCCTAAACCCAAGAAGGCGGGGTCCCAGCTGAGCCAGCACAGGCATTTTCAATGTTTGGGCATGTTCTAGAAACTAGAGGGGTGGGTTTTTCAGATGTCTGTTTTCACACACACACACACACACACACACACACACACAAAAGGAAGAACTCCCTGGGGAAGCACTGACCTTAAGAAGGAATCAAATCCAATCCACTGACAGAGCTAAAGCTATAAGATGGGAGGAGTGGTTTAGAAGTCACCATGGCAACCATCACTTCAACCTCTCCTCAACCTGGTCTGTGGGTCCTCAGGCAATAAGGAAGGAGGAAACATAAGTAAAAACTTAGGGAACTTTTTGATTAAAACCTTTGTAAGATTTGAACTCATCTCCATTCATCTTTGGTAAAGATGTATCACATAATCAGGGAGAAAATTTTTTCTCCAAGACACTTCACCAGGGCCCATGTTAAAGCCTTAGCACCATGAGGGCTCTAGTACACTTGAGGAAGGTGATTAGTGAGGAACTGCAACATCCATGGGGAGACTGTTCTCAATGTGAGTAGAGAGCAGGATCTGGCAGAAGCCATGGTTCCAGGCAGATGTCATAGTGCTCACTGGAAGCAGCAGCCATGCCTGACACAGAGAGTGCCTGGTCCCATGAAGACAGCAGGAAATGACAGTGGTATCAAGGAAAACTCACACGGAAAATGGCGACCATTCTCAGGAGACATTATGCCAAAACTGTTTGTGAACCTGTCACACACCTTACTGAGACCTCTCCAAAGCACATCACAGAATGATGACTTTGTGGGAGATGTGGTCTTAAATGAGTAGGCAAGAGCAAGAATCAACAGGATTTGGGCTGTTGTCCATTTATGCATATACAAAGTGGTAAGGCCTGGGGAAGTCAGTGTTAGATGTAGTATCCTAAATGTATTTGTGATGTTTGTAATTCACACTAATACCCAAACCAACCTGAATATGATGGGTAGTCATGCAACTCACAAACCCTTGGTCCTCAAGAAAATTTCAGAATGTACTTATTCTCCAGCCAGAAATGGATTCAGCACTTTTTCTCCTTTTCAAACAGAATGAACTGAGCAGTAATGATCACACAAATGTGGTTCTGCTCGTCTCACGCTCTTCTTTGGACTACATTTCCTCCTTTGAATCCACCCCTCACCATTAACCTAGGCTCACTTCTCCACAAGATGGATAAAGCTTTTCTGGCCTTGGCTCTTGCAGTGGCTTTCTCCCTGGTTTGGCCCCTTCTCTGGTGTGTTCCAACAAGGACTCACCACAGCCTGTGTCTCAGCATCTGAGTACAATCAGTCAGTTCTCTTCACAATGAGACTTTTGGGGAGAAGAAACAGGAAGGGTACAAATTTTTAATTGCTTTGAGATCTATGTCTTCAACTCCTTATTTAGAGTGGGGAAACTTTAAAGTAAAGAAAGGGTGAGTAATTTCCAGGCATCTACCTCCTCGAGTAAGGACTCTTTCCATTTCCATGGCAGCACATCCATCTCAGTACATCTTCAAAGGAACCTTTCTACTACATGAAATGCTCAACTAAGATGAGCTATCAACAAAACACTATCATCCCTCAGCTGATTCCTCTATCGTGACACCCTATCCCCTTCCAAAAGAGCAAACAAAATCTCCAAGAGGCCACAAAGATTTGATGGTATCCAGAAAAATAAAATACTTTATATCAATACATCTTCAGCAGGAAATCCCTTTACAATTGTCTGACAGGGAGGTCGGTTTTCTCACAAAGTTGTTCAAAATTAAGTAATCAGAAGAAACGAGGCTAAAATTTTAAAAAGTTAGCCATGGAGTGGCAAGTTATAACTCAGCAAGATGCTGGTAAGAGCTCTCCACTTGCCAAGCCTCAAAATACACTTGCCCCTTTCTGTTCAGCCATGACAATCTAATTCAGGTTGTGTCCTCCCAGGAGGTGATCCAAGAGTCCAGATGGACATCAACCTACTCGTCTTCCTGGGCATTGAAGCCAGACTGCACTGCAGGTGTGCACTGAAATTCGACTCCATTTCTCTACTGCCAGCAAGCCTGGCCAGGAGAGGAGCTGCCACGTGCCCAGAGCCAGCTCCCAGGTGACTGGTTAAGGCCTAAAACCCTAGGATTCTTTGGGTTACTTTGATGTTTCAGGACCTAACGGAGGAATCAGAGTCCAGTTCTCCTCAATCAATGTAATTCATAATGTCTAGAGTACAAAATTGATCAGAACACACACACATACCAACAAAACAAACTGACCATTTACATTGGGCTGCGAAGAAAAATATCTAAGAACATTCAGTGGATAATAAGCTGTTAGTGATGTAACCAGATGGAGAAAAGTTATCATATCAAGATATCTAAATTTCAGAGGGCAAGGTAGATCTTGGAAGGTGGTAATCATCATCAAAACATGAGCTAGATATTCTCTAGAGAAGGAATTTAGGTTGCTATAATGGCAAATATATACACACACACACACACACACACACACACACACACACGTTTTACACTAGAAGAACTAAATTTGACCTCACCATGCATTTTCCATGTAAAATGGGCATAAGAATAATACATAATTACATTGTACATACCAAAGAATTCAATGAGATGATGCTTACAAAGTACTTTACTGTGTGTGGCAAGCAGTAAGAGTCTAATAAGTGTTGGCTATTAATGGAATTAATATTGCCAAAGAAAGATAAATGGAAATGTAGATAGTTCTTGAAAAATAATATACACTTAAAATGTTGTAAAATATGTCCCTCCAATTACAGACCCTAAAGACTTTGGGCCTTTCCCCCATTTTTAGGCTCAGCCTAGGTAATCAGTCAGACTCCCTGGCTTTCTTTCCCTTTAACCTCACTCTGTGAATGGAGGGAAGAGGACCAAAAGGGAGCATAAGTGTAACCACAGGGCACAGGCATGATCAACTATAGCTAGGTTTACGAATTACCAGACAAGCTCTTCCCTAATTCAGGAAAGCTTTTAAGATCATTTGAAATTGAAATGTCCATTAACCTTGAAAGCAGGCAATTAGTAATGCAAATATTAAGTCACCTTATAAAAGAAAAAGAAAAAGATCAACTCGTTCTAAAAACCTTTGTGAGATAAACAGGCTTTCTACTGCACATCTAGCCTCTCCATCTGGCCAGTCATATATTCCTATCCATCACTCTACCACTTGATTTGCCATTTCCCTGCAGGCATGGGGACATGAATTTAAAGACCTTAAAGTCCATCCAGTCCACACTTCTCATTTGAACACATGGGGAATTGAGACCTGAAGAAATTAATTTCTAAGAACTCCAATTTGGAGGCAAAACTTGTACAGGATCCTGGTTTTCCTAATTATCTACCATACCTGACTTATTCTTGCCTTCAAGATTTTATTATGACATGGAATATGATTCCACCACTTATCTATTTAGACTGTCAGCCCTTAAAGGAGAATAAACCATTCTTGTACTTCTCACTCATTGCAATAAGTAAGTGATTAAAAGTATTTGTCTCTTCAGACTGTTACAGCAAAATACCATGGACTGGGTAGTTCATAAATAACAGAGATTTACTTCTGGAGGTTGGGAAATCCAAGATCAAGGTGTTGGCAGATTTGGTATCCAAGGGTCATTTTCTGGCTCAGAGATAGTGTCTTCCTCACATGGAAGACAGAGGTCTCTCCCAAGGCTGTTTTATAAAGGTTCCATTCACAAGGGCTCTGCCCCCAAGACCTAATCACCTCTTGTGTTAGTCAACATATTTGTCACTGTGAGCAAAATACCTGACAAGATTGACTTAGAAGAGGAAAAGTTTATTTGGGGCTCAGGGTTTCAGACATCTCAGTCCACGGTCAGCTGGCTCCATTACTCTAGGCCTGAGGCAAGGCAGAGCATCATGGTGAAAGGGCAGGGTAGAGAAAAGCTGCTCAACTCATAGTTTCCAGGAAGCAGAGAGAGGAGGAGAAACTAAGGAGACAAGATATAATCCCCAAAGGCAGGCCCCCAGTGACCCACCTCCTCCAGCCAAGCCCCACTTGCTTACAGTTATCACCCAGTTAGTCTATCCAAACTAGGATTAGGTTATAGCACTCATTATGTAATCATTTCCCCTCAATTACTGCATTAAAACAGGAGCTTTTGGGGGTGGACACCTCACATTCAAACCCTAACACCTCCCAAATGTATCACCTCCTGGAATCATCACCTAAGGGCTTAGAATTTCAAAATATGATTGAGGGAGACAAAAACATTCAGACCAAAGCAAATACTCTTAATTGCAACTTTCCTAAAACAATGATGCAAAGTAGAGAACCCAGTTCCCCTTTGAACAGAGAATGGTTTACACTGTTTCACTCAAGTTAGACATAATTGTGCTAACAATTCTGAAAAGTACCTAGTAGTTCTCAGAATATGGGTAGGATCTGTCTAGCCATTTTCATAGGCCCAGTTTCATGCAAGTGGGTGAAAACTACATATTTTGAGTAATGTAATACTCAATTGGTGTTCTATTTCCATATAGGATTAAAAGCAATTAAATAAACAACTGAAGCTAGAGTTTCATGATTCACAAGACAGAGGTAATGTTCTCATTCAATGGTTATAAAACTCTACAAACAGACTTGCCATAATCTTTATCCTTAGAATTTTTATAAAATAACACTGTCTGCCTTGACCAGCTCAGCTGTTCTCCTGCAAGAAACAAGCTAGACAGGTGCCTTTCTGTGATCCCTTCTGTGCTCCCTTACTTTCTGCTACCTGATTACAGTGATATCCTAGCCACAACAAACTCTTTAGTTGAATCACATGTCCTATCTCCAGCCCCTTGCACATTCTAATGTGTAGGAAGCCTCCTTACCTACTTGATCACACTCATCCCTTCTTCGAAGTCATTACTGTGTTTTGGAAGGTCTGGGATGAAACTCCAGATTCTCCATTTCCAACAATGCCCTGGGTGACAGGGATGCTGCTGGTCCTCAGACCATATCTGAATATCAAAACTCTAGAATGTATCACATGATCAACTATATGTAAGTCATGAGAACCATTCCTGACTAAGCATTCCCCTTCCTCCTTAACCTTGCTACTGAAATGCTTAAAATGACTCTGTGAGTTTATTTTAAATTAATATATGATTTTAATGTTAGGAAAACAAGCAAATGTCATCATTCAGTCAGTCATTAGGGGAAAAAAGTGTTCATTTTACAATGCATCATAGCAGTTCTCAGGATACAAAATGAATGGTGCACAATCTTCTTTGGAATTAGATGTGCCAGTCCCACAACTTGCTAGCTAATGACCTTGAGGAACCCCTCTAATGTGTTTGTGTTAGCTTTTTCTTCTGTAGAACGAGATAACAACATTCACCTCACAGCGTAGTGTGAGTATAAAATAGAACTAGGTACATGAACTCATAATATACTACAAAATATACTACAAAAATGATTGATACGCTTCTTGGAATTTGTCCAGGCTCCTATCTTATACTGTAAACTGCCTGAAGATAAGAAATGTCCCTTCCACCAATAGTTTGGCATAGTTATTTTCACTCTAAAGAATAAAAATTCTTTTTTATTAAATGACTGATCACTTTTTTATATCCACCCCTGTTACAAGGCTGAGGCCTTTTGGGAAACTGAAGTAGCACAAAGACACCTTCCCTCAAACACCAATTCATGCGATCAAGTCAGAAAGATTTCAGACTTGTCACTCAGAGTAATAGGCATGAGTTTATTGAAGAGATAGGAAAAGAGAAAGAGGACACTCTCAAGGGAGAGAGCAGGTTCTTTCCAAAAGGAAAGGCACAGTGTGTCTTTCCTGCCCTCCAGTTTTATTGGGGATCCCAGAAAAGTTTCCAGAGAGCCCCACCCAGATCTACCTCTTATCTTTTGACTGATAGCAAGATGACATCAGACTTTCAAGTCCTGACACTCGTGACATTCTAGGTCACTTTGGCCTATGTTGACCCATTCTAATTAGATTCTTGTTTTTCCTTTTTCTTTCTTTCTTCCTTTTATTTTATTTATTTATTTATTTATTTATTTATTTATTTATTTATTTTTTGAGAAAAAGGAAGAAGAAAATGTATTGCTTTGCTACCAAAGGAGAAACAGGGGACTCCTTTCCCAAAGGCTGTGATTCTGCCCATCAGCAGGAACAGGGGTGATTCAAAGGCTATTTTCCACGTGTGCTCTCTGTTGGAGTTGTAACTCATTCGTTAATTTGGGAGACAGTCATTTGTGAGAACTTCTGGTACCAACCCCAGAGTCTGGATTACTTGGTTCCTATGGTGGGTGTGTATAAGGACAGATAAATCTGCCTAAAATGGAGAAGAAAGGTAATTCTGTTTCCCCTGAGATTAGGGATGAGGAGAAATTAGGGAGGAACAGGGACAGGGGGAGGGAAAGAAACATGTCCATTTAAAAAATAAGTTGCTGTGGCAGAGCAGCAAGGGTTGTATTCAAAGCATAAAGTGGACCACTGTTACATTTCCCCACTGTCAACTTCTACATTCCATTTATATGGAGAAATGGACAATGACATCTCCAAGTTGCTTCCTGCTGAAAGAGGGCAAAGTTGAGGGAAGTAACCAAAGTCCTTGTTCTCTATCAGGAGGCTAATTGGATTCTTAACCATAAATTCTTACAGAATTTATGGTTGTGGAATTATCCTTATCTCTCTGAGTTTTGGGATTTGGTCTATGAAAAGACACACAAAGTCTCCCTCTTCAGGGTAATTTGGGTTCCTCTTATGGACATTATTTAGGGCCTGCATTTCTCCTGCAGATAACAGGTAGTTTGCTAGGAAATGTGGCATAACTTGTCCACTTGAGCCAAGCAGGACTGCAGGTAAACAAAGCATGAGCACAGTGGGCTCATTTTATAGAATGATTCCCACCATTCTCATCTGTTTGTCCCCTGTCACTTAAATAAGAGCACATCCTAAAGCATTCCCACAGGAAGTCAGGATACATTCTTCCAAAACTCTTTATGTTCAATGGTTTATCAGTTCAATGTTAAAGATCTCCTGGAATTTAACAAGCGACTTCATTTCCATGTGGCCCTTTTCTTCCATTGATCTCAAAATGTTTCCCACAATCACTGGTGCTCAATAAATATTCACTGAACAACTGAATTAACATTAGGGTTTTACATTCGTTAAATCTAAGAAAATATTGACAAGATGGGGAACTGGGGCTAGAATCTATGATCTTTCTTCCTTTTATGAACAGTGTCATTGCCTACAATCAGGACAACCCGTCTCACATCCCCTGGACACTTCTGAAGTCTTTATACTGCACCTTGTAAGCACTTATCATTTACGCACCTATTCCTTAAGAATCATGACACTGATATCACTGACGTTGATTAGCCCTTCCCACTCCAGGTTTCCACACAGGGCCAAAGGCTCAATAAGACCAAACACATTCTGCCTCTGAGGGTGGCAGAAGTTCATGACACGCTGGAGAAAGGCAGAGAGGAATTCCAGGTTTTCACCGCTATTCCCTGTGCCTCTGTGCTCCAGTGTTACACTGAGCTCACGCTTCCAGGGGGACTGTCAATCCAGCACCAACTCCACTTAGGCTAAGGCACAGCCGCCCACGGAGGATGAGTCCAAATGCTCTCAGATCACAGGACACCTGAAAGATTGCTAAACCCTGACCTCAGGGCGGAACCCCAGGGCCTCTCTTGCCCATTGACTTCTTCTCCAGGTGCTGTTCCTGCTGCCACCACAGACAAGATTAACAAGAAGGTTATATTTAAACTTCCAAGAGGCGCTGCTGAGCCATTATGGGTCTATTTAAAATCCTCCGGGCAGCTGCAGTACATAATAACAAATCAGCAGGAGGGAGGGAGGAGAGGGAGGAGAAGGGAAGGAGGAAGGGAGGTGGTCAGGAGCATCCTGGATTGTTTCAGTAAAAAATTGACTGTCAAAAGATGGCAGGGGGTGCAGGCGAGTTAAAGATGCCACCCAGGGTGAGAGAGGGGGAGAGAGATGCATTAGGAAAGTGTGCTAAGCAGGGGTAGGGAGGGAACTTAGGATCCCCATGTGGAAATCTGCCAGACCTAAAACCTTGCTGACTGCCTGGAAGATGTCACAGTTCCTCACTACTCTATTTCTCCCAGGGGACCCTACTGAACAATAGAAGCCCCATTCATTCAGCACTGATAGAAGATCAGCACTGGAATATAAAGAGCTTTGATAACTGGAACTCAAAGCACCTCCCTCAAATTCAACCAATGTATGCCAGTTTGGTCCTTGATTCAGCGTCCAATAATTCACGCAGCATGAGATCTAAAGAACATTCCCTATTCTAACAGCCATAGACCCAGATGACTTACCTCTATCTGGGCTCAGTTTTGACCTTGAGGACCCACCCCAGTTTCTGCGATCTTTACTAGATTTGAGCATAAGTCTTTTTAGTCTTTATTTGCCTTAGTCCATCAAAGTATTATGGGTACTGTGGAATATTCACAGCATTGACTCAGCTATTCTGCACAATCATGAGTTTTCACATACCAGCCCCGTTTTCATTGATATTATTTGTTAACCTTAGTTTGATTCAATATTATCCAAGCTCCTGACCATTTTTATCACTGTTAAAGTTGTTTCAAAGTTATTGATATTTCTCTTGATCTTTCTTCATGTCCAAGTTTAGTTAAATTTAGTCATTAACCACTATTTAAATGTCCAAACAGTCACTCTGTGTCTACTTCTTGGGGCTTCCTCATAGTGTTGACATTTCTGAACTCACAAGTACAGTAATTATAAATGAAATGAACAAGGCATTCCTGTGTGACATATTGTTATAATGAGAAAAAAATCTTATTCGGTACCGATAAATTTTCTTTCTATGGATGACAAAACCAGATGTCACAGGCTAAAACATTTACCATGAATATAAGACCTGGATGTCTACAATGATCCAGTAAACAAAATAAATGCCAAAATTTCACTTTCTTTGCATAAACATATTTTAAATGTCATGCCATATTCTGATGTGAATATGTAAACAAATGATATGCAATGTAAGATGCAAGGTCTATATATGTTATTTACCTCAAATAGAATATTCTAATAGGTCAGCAAATGTTAACAGTTTATACAAATTAAGAATAAATTCCAAGGGGTTTTATTTCATTTTTCTTTTGTTTTTGGTTGAATGCCTAATAAGTGGGAGATTTATAAAACTGTCCCTATCAAAGAACTGTAGGCAAACAAAAATATGCACAATTTGTAATAAGCCAAACTCTGCTATATCAATGTGTGTGTGTGTGTGTGTGTGTGTGTGTGTGTGTGTGTGTATCAATGTATATATATATATATATATATATAGGATTTTGAATCAAGGACAAAACGGGCATACATGGGTTAAATTTGAGGGAGGTGCTTTGAGTTCTATATATGGAAAAAAAGAGCGAGATTGTACACATGGATCTAGAATTCAGGTTGACATAATAAGAACAAGAAATATTCATTAAGTATAAATATTACCTACATAAATTGAGTGAATAAAAAACACTCTCTGCCATGGGTTCAGATCACAATCTGTGACTCCATATCAAAAATCTATAAATAATTTACTATCTAGTGTCAATGTCTTTCCTTCTCTTTCACTCCTATATCTTTCCCTATGAATATTTAGAGCTTAAAAGATAAGACTTCCAAAGACAGAGAGCAAGAAGTCAAAAGGAGGACCTCCAGAATGTGTTGCACCAGGAGGCCCAGCCTCCCAAATGACCCAGGAGATGGCATCCTACTGTCAGACTCAGAAAAATGAATCCACCATCCAGGATGAAAACAAATGGTCTTGGCCAAGTGAAAGTGACCTTCTCAGTGATAAACACTCCAAAGGCTCCAGAGAATTCCTGCTGGGTGAGCTGATCAGTGAGGAAATCCAACAGAGCAATTCCAAGGTATCAGAAAAAAGAAATACAGCTCTGGGCTGCACTGCACCTCATTCAGCCTTCACCTGGACATTTGCTGAGCACTCAGCTCTTTGTCAGAATTCCTGCTTTCTTTACTCACTGTCTTACATGGCATGGAACTTTTATTGGACTAATTTTTTTTTTTTTTTAGTTTGGTCTTGGGAACTGCTCTTGAGCTCTGATCTATTACCTACATTCCACAGACTGTTATAAAGTCTGAGTGAGCAGAGCCAGGACCCTCACCTTAGTTCACCACCCTTCCATTTGTTTGGTTCCAGCCATTCACACTTCCACCAGATGCTTACTGAGTCCTCACTTGGTGCTGGATGTTCAGGATACAGAATAATAAATAAATAAGATATGATCCTGCCCTGAAGGATTTTGAGGTCCAGCCAAAGAAACAAGCATGTAAACAAAGAATAATCCTTTACTAAATGAAATCATGAAGACAGACACAATAAAAAACAGATAGCTTCTGTTTGAAAGTACCTACCAGAATAACAAATAATTCAGAAAAACAAAATAAAAATCAAGTGGCTAGTAAATATACTTTAAAAGTTCAGCCACACTTATAAACCAATTAAGTGGATATTTCAGCAGTAACATTTTACCTTAAATATGCAAAGGGTTTTTTTTTTTTCATTTTTGCAAAGGTGAGTGAGGTGGCTATTCTTATACACTACTGGTATGTGCACATGCTTGTTTAAAATTTCTGGAGATCAACATGATGATATGAATCTAAAGTCACAAAACTTTGATACCATATGACCAAGTAAGTTCAGTTCTACAAATTTATGCTAAAGAAATAATTAAGATTAGACCAAAGATTTTTCTACAAGGATGTACATCGTTATGTTGTTTGTAATACCCCCAATTTAAAAATAATATAAAATACTAAACAATGGGGAATTGACTAAATTGCAGAATTTTCTGTTACCATTAGAAATGATGTAGAAAAATGCTTTTTCATGGAGAAGGATAATCATTATATATTGAAAAGTGAAAAGAATTGTAACAAAATGATACGTGCTGAAGGACTTCATTTCTGTTTTATATAATACAGTAAGTGATGTCATAGTGCTAACTTGATATCCAGTAGGATGATGTCTGGCTTAATTTTTCCCCTTATCGTCTAGTTTTTCTCCAATGGACATGCATTGCTTTCATAGCAAGAAGCACAATTAAAGTTACACACTACTTTTAAAAAACTAAAGTGTGTGTCATGTGCCAGCCACAGACACATCTCTAATATTCACAGCCCTGCCAACGAGGACGGAGACAACTTGTAGTTAGAGGAGTAGAGATCTGAAGCCAAGTCCCCAGACTGCTCCTGTCTGCATCAGGCTTATTCATGATACTTATTCCCTACGACTAGAATTTTTTAAAATCTATTTTACTAAGGTATCAAATTTTTTTCCACCTAAACCAAACCAAACCATTTTTTAAACCAATATAAAAACTGTAATAAATTTCAGGAAATTATGAACAGGCACAAAAATACTTTTAAAAGATGTCTTTTACTTTATATCTGAGCACAGCAAAACACCCTGAGCCCTGTAGTGAGAGGGGAAGGAGTAGTGACAACAGAGGGTCGAAAATGAAGACCCGCTGGTGTGGAAACACCAGTGCACGCGGGATTACCCTAGGGAAGTCTACACGGATGCAGAGGCAACCCAGAGAGGCCTTTCTTTCCTACCACTGATGTTTGTCTCCACCAGCCATTTTATGCCTCTGGCTTGTATTTAAAGTACAGTACATGGAATTATATTGTCCTCTGTGTAAGTTTCCATTCACTAAGTGTTTTGTTCATTATTTACCTATTTTCATTTTTCCCTGAACCTGCCAAATTACATCTTTTGCTGATATATACATTCCTGGGGGGGAGTCAAGTATAAAGTTTTGCATCTTTTTTCTGATTTCACTGTGCCTTGTGGTTTCTGCAAATCTCTTTTCTTTTTGTTAGTGAGATATTATTTTTAGATAAGAAATCTTTTCAATGAGGCTTTAATTCTCTGCGGCCTGTTTTTTCCGCTCTGCACCATGCATTACTTACATCTCATGAAGCTGATTTTCCCTCTCTTCTCCTTTCAGCAGCCCAGGAACTGCAGTGCTCTGTTGGCCTTTTGGGTTGTTATTCCAAAAAGTTTCACATTCCTACATCTTATGCCTTTTGGGTACTGAGGGTTCATTATTTAGGGTTCTTAACAATCTATCCCCACTATTTTGTACTCCTTCCCCTACCATGTCATCAACGGGAATCCAAAGGCAAAACATCTGAACTCATTCTTGAAAATGATGGCACTTTCATATTTGGTTGGGCCGGTTCCCTCCACTCACACCACCCTCCTCTTTGCCCTTGTCCTTGTAGAGGAAATCCAGGGAATTCAAGCACCATCTCCTCTAGTGTGCATTCTCTGGTCAAACTAATTAAAACTTCCCTCTGAATTCATATATAATCCTTACTTTTACAGCTCCTGCAGTGCTTCTCATAGAGATTTATATTATATCTCCTCGGTTATGTCTTATCTCCTCCAATAAATTCTAAACTCCATGAAGTCTAGAAAAGCATCTGGTAGCAATAATGCCCATAATTGTACTTAATAAATATTTTTTAAATTAATGAGCAAATGATTCCAACCAGGTTTCACTAAGATCCTGTCCATGAGGGATAGGAGGAAGGTGAACAGTGGTACCGCCAGCCCTGTATGTCCCTGTGCTGACCCAGAGTTCATGGACCTACTGGGCACTGTTTTATTCCCAAACACACACACACACACACATTCACACACACAACCTTGCTGCTTTACCACTAATTTCAGTCTGTTCTGGCCTGGATTTAATTTCTTTCTATATATTTTATTTAGAAGTCAGTTTATTTCATCTTTTTATTTAGTACTTTATGCTTGGACACAGCTTTGCGATCATTGATTATCCTTCTGTGAAGCAGGTCAAGATTGTTAGCTCTCTCTTACAATTAAGAAACTGAAGCCCAGAACGGTTCAGTGACTCACTGACAAAGACAAGGCCAAGTTAAACCCCAGAGCAACTCAGCTTCATGCCGCAGAGGAAGCCACCTCACCACATTTTCTACAAAAACCGAGGACTCCTGGATCAGCAAAAGATAACCTCATAACTCAACCAGGTTGGACCCAGAAACACCTGAAAGGTCAACAGTGCAAAGATTTATCCCAAACTGCAAGTGGTATTATTTTTTCCTTGAAAGTCATGTTCTTCCAAGGTAACCACAGCTGAGAGAAAGAAAAATGCTTGAATTCCCACAGTGAGATGTTTCTAAGAAAATAAGTATACAGGCTATTATCATTTATGCTACTTAAAAGTCTAAAAGTATTCAATTCAAACTCTTTTTTTAATTTACAAAAATTATATATGTTTGTGTTATATAGCATGTTGTTTTGATTTATGTATACATTGTGGAATGCATAAATCAAGGTAATGAACATACATATTCTTTCACATTCATATTTTGTGTGTGGCAAGAACATTAAGAAACCTACTTTTGCAATTATCAAGCACACAGCATGTCATTAGTAACTATAATCACCATGTTGTACAGTAGATTTCCTGAGCTTATTTTCCCAGTCTCACTGAAATTTTGTAGCCTTTGACCAGTGCCTTCCCAACCTCGTCACTTCAAGCACTGGCAACCACTGTTCTACTCTACTTTTCTGTGAGTTCCATGGTTTTAGATTCCATGTACAATCGAGATCATGGAATGCAGGTCTTTCTGTGTCTGGTTTATTTTACTTGGCATGATGTTCTCCAGTTCACCTAGGTTTTTATAAATGACAGAATTTTCTTCCTTTTTTTTTTTAAGGCTGAATAATATTCAATTTCATATGTGTACTACATTTTCCTTTTCCCTTCCTTTACTGATGGGTAACTAGGTTGTTTCCATATCTTGGCTGTTGTGATGTTGCAATGAACATATGAGTACAGATGTCTCTTCAACAATTGGTTACATTTCCTTTATACCCAGGAGAGGGATTTCTAGATTATGTGGTAATTCTATTTTTAGTTGTTGTTGTTGTTGTTGTTGTTTTTGAGAATCTCTCAAAAATTATTAACATAATTCCTGTACTAATTCACATCCCCAACAATAGTGTGTAAAGGTTCTCTTTTCTATACATCCCCAACAGCACTTATCTTTCATCTTTGGATAGTAGCCATTCTAGCAGGTGTTAGGAGGTGTTGTCTTGTGGTTTGAATTTGCAATTTCCCAAGTGCATGGAGATATTGAGTATTTCTCTTCTACCTGTTGGCCATTTGTATATATTCTTTTAAGAAATGTGTTTTTAGGTTCATTTTTAAATCAGGTTGTTTTCTTTCTGTTGAGTGGTTTGAATTCTTTGTATATTCTGGATATTAACTCCTTACCAGATGTACCATTTGCAAGTATTTTTTCTCATTCTATAGGTGGTCCCTTCTCTGTGCTGATTGTTTCCTTTGCTGTGCAGGAGCTCTTACTTTGATGTAGTTCCATTAGTTTACCTTTGATTAGCCTCCTTGTTTCCCTTTGCTTTTGTTGCTTGTGTTTTGGGGTCATATTTTAAAAATAAGTCTTTGCCCAAAACCAGTGTTAGAAAGCCCTTCTCGCATGTTTTCTTCTAGTATTTGATTTTTGATCTTACATTTAAGTCCTTAACCCATATGATTTGATTTTTGTAAATGGGATGAGATAGGGTTAAAAATATTCACTTTGAATTCTAATTAGAAGTACTGCATGCCACTTAGATGTGCTCAAAGTGCCTGGTAAATGACAATACTTTATGCAAATACAAGGGCCATCGACATGTGACTGTTTTTGTGCAAATCCCACTAGATTGCTTAAACTTCTTGACTTTCTGGCTTGAAATTTTGCTTGGTATTAATGAACAGCGTGTAAGTTCCTTAACATTTTTTAGGGTTATTTTGTGAGAAAGTTTGATTGGATGAGAAGATTTCTGTGGTGTCCTTCTGCCATGGCTGTATGAGTAGAAGTGACCTGGGTTCTCTAATTCCCCCAGTGAAAACACTGCAGGACAGTGAGCAGTCGCTGTGTGGACAACTGCAGAAAGTCCTTCACACCACTCCATATAAGAGGCCTTAGAAGAATTCTAGTGGCTTCTGTGTAGCTCTCTTGTTCACATTTCACTTCATCTGGAGCCTTTCTCCTCCCTCTCCCCTCCCCTCATCTCTCTGACCACAGTCACCTTGCCTCCCCTCTCTAGTACCAGTAAGCAAGCTTTCCTAGCAAGGATAGAATCTCACCATGGCGAAATTTGCCTCAATTTCAATCAGCAACAGAGAGGGGGGGAAAGTGTCCAAATTAAGCTGCTTGATTACGGAAATTAATCTTGTCATTTAGCGTCCCTGTTCTGCAGAACAGGGCCTTTGATTAGCCTCCTTGTTTCAGAATATTACAAGCAGACGTTTATTAAGCAGAAGGCATTTTTTGTAGCTTGGCAAGTCAGAGGGAAAGTAAAGGTACTCAGAAGCTTCTGAAAGAAGGGCACCAAGTTGAGGACCCCCAGCCTGCTTCTGAGTCCATGCTATCCCAGAGCAACCAACCATCCAGCTGCAGAATGCTCCTCCAACAGGATGTGGAAGCTGCAGAAAGATAGTGCACAATCTGCTATTCTCACAGTAAAGAAATGAGCCCCCTGGCCTAGAGGTAAATGATGAATATGGGTATCATTGTGCCCTGAACAGTTAAGTGCAAATGGGTGGAGAACCTGCTGAATTTGCAGGGCCATACACTGGCAGCTCTGAATGGTGCTAGTGTTTAGATTGAGAAAGCAAAGATTTTAGGAAGGTTGTATGTGTGTGCTTTTTTGGGAAAGAAGGGTGTTATCGGGGTCTCCTCTCTCCCACCAGTGTACACTAGCTCTTAAACTTTGGAGGGTGCTATCTGTTAGGGGGAAATCTGCTTCTAAGTCCGTGTTTTAAATCTCAGAGCTCTCGCATCATTCTGAGACTGGCAGTAAGGACTTAAGGATGACCTGCTCCTCATTCACACAATTTTCAGTAGAAGGACTGTTTCTGTCTGCCACATTAGACCAGATCAGGCTGAGAGCCCGACTCACACAACTGCAGAGGAAGCCCAGCTGGGAGTAAGTCATTGCTGAAACTCCAGCACTTCATCAAAATGGCTCCCAATGGCTGGGGTGTTTCAGAGCTCTCAAGAGATCGGAGCCCTGGTCACCTCTGATCCACAGATAAATAGTACAAGGAGACAACCAGCTATTAACAAAAACAAAACACAAAAACACCTTAACTAGAGTCTGTCTTCTTTAGTGGTCCACAACTTCTCCTTAGAACAAGAGCAAAGAAACATAAGCAGGACCATGATCTTGAATATATGAGTTATAAACTAATTAAAATTGTAGGAAGATTAGAAATGCAGAATAATACTCCTGGAACAGGATTTCTCAATCTTGACACTACTGACACTTTAAACAAGCTAATTCTCTGATGTGGGGACCTGTCTTGTTCACTGTAAGATGTTCAGCAGCCTCCCTGGCTTATACCCTATTGATGCCAGTAGCACCTCCATACCAAGTTGTGATAATCAAAATGTCACAAGAAACTGCCAAATGTCTCCTGGGGCCAAAGTCACCCCCAACTGAGAATCATTGCTCTTAAAAAGTCTCAGAAAAAACAATTTTTTAGCTTCTAAAATCAGCTCACCATGCCCTTTAATTCTTTATAACTCAGCAGGGTATGATAGAAAGATTATGAAATTTAGAGGCCAAAAGTCTGATTAAGTTCTGGCCATGGTGCACAGAGTGTGTGGCCATAACTGTCTCTTCCTCTCTCTGAGCTTTCATGTCCTCATTTGTAAACTGAGAATACCAATAATAATAATTTTGATTAGAGAATTTTAAAATGAAAACTAAGAGATAATATACTCCAGGTTCTATAGGAGTAAAAACATTAGTAGTTATTATTACTCAATTTCCTAAAATCCTAATCCAAGATAAAAAGCCACTTTTCCAAGATAAAGAACTTAAAAAGTGAAATATTAGCCCAGAGATGGGCACCATGAAGGCTTATTTTTAAAGGGTTTGAAAGAAGAAAGAGAGAGAAAAATAAGCAAGACCCACCAGGATCTGAGTTTCTCCAAAGGAAAGGATCAGTTATGACATAGAAGAACTAAATGAACATGAAATGAAGGAAGGAATGAGTCAACTTACCTAAATTAGAACCTTACCCTGCCTTGGGGCCCCTGCCCCACTACCTAATCTTCACTCAACACTCATGGTACTCTTATAAACATAAAGCTCTCCAATTCCTTCTCTATATACCTAGAATGGGATCCAGGCATCTTAACCTGGCCTGTGGGACCAGTCTGCCTCTGCAGCTTCATCTCCCACCTCCCCCTATCTCTGCTTCAGACAAGAGATCTTCTCACTCCCTTCTTGAACTGCCAAATCCTTTCTTGCTTCAGGGTTTCTCTATTATTCTCAAAGCCTAGAAAGTTCCCCACTCCTTTCCACCCTTCAAGCCTATGCTCAACACCATCTATTCTGAGAGACCTACCCCACCAGGATAAATGAAGTTCTTCCTCCCCATCCTCCACTATTCTTAATCCTCTTAATCTACTTACTTCCTTCATAGTACTTAATTCTGTCTCAAATCATATTTTTTGTGTATTCCCTCACTAAAAAGGATCATAAAAGCAGGAATCCTATCTTGCCCACTAAGGAGCCCCCAGGTCTGTCCTCTAATGGGTAGCAAATGTTTGTTGAATAATTGTGATTGATTAAATGAATACATGGTCACTCTAAAGGGTTTTATAATTGATGAAAGAAACTTTTATATTTTTCAGCAATCTGAGCATTTCAGCCCCTCTCTGCCCAAGAAGTAAAATAATCCCTATTACCACTGAATGAACAATCAGTTTATATATCTCTGTTCCACTCTGGTCTATAAGCAAACTGAAGGCAAATTCTGTGTCCTTCTCAGTCATTTTTGTATTTTCAATGCCCATATTCTGCCTGATACATAGTAGGCACTCAGAAATGTTTGTTTCTCCAAACCATCAGATGAATCAGAGGAATACGAGGTAATTTTCTTTGCTTCGGTCCACATATACATATCTTAGACCAGTTTGCTCATATGGAAAGTCACAGAAAGCATGTCCTCACCTTCTCAACACACCCAATGCCTCCTCACAGATAACAGCACTCCACCTGGTCTAAAACTCTGACTTCATGAACTCAAAGTATCAGTAAGCAACAAAACCGTAACTATGTGTCACATCAAGAAGATTAATTTATGGGATCTAGTAGCAAGATTCATATATCTGATAATTAACCACTTCCATCTAAGGTAAATGACCAGAAATTGGGGTCTGACTTCAATGAAATTGAACATACATAAATGTTTGGGAAGGGGAGAATAGGAAAATGGCAAAAGAGAGTTGGCCAGTGTAAAAACCAAACTGTTTTCCTTATTCCCCTTTCCACAAGGACAGGTTGTATTTACAAATGAAATGACCTAGTATTATAAAGAATATGGTCATGATTATCCCAGGAACATTATAAGAGTCCTCCTTACTCCTACATGACATTCTATACAATATTATCTACCTAAGTGTTACAACATACATCTTCCTTCATAGAGTAGAACTCTGGACTTCATATAGAAGCTGCAGGATCTGACAACACAATACATTGAGTGTTGAACAACACTGAGGCTTCTGGCTTGGAATTGGGCACAGAGATCATCTTTTAATGGAGATAAGGGATGAAAAAGACATCGAAGCAAATACGTGAAGGTGGAGCAGGGATTCTAAACCTGGAACTTATGAATGCATCTTAAAGAATCCACAAATCCTCTGAAAACGCATGCAGAATTTGGTAAGTGGGTACTTTTCTGAAAAAAGGTGTCTATAGCTTCCTTTAGATTATCAAAGAGCTCCACAATCCGTGGCCACAGTTTTATAGACATCTCAAATGAAAAAAGTACGTATGTCCTATGACTCTTAAGATGTACTAACTGATTCCCATCAACATGCTCACCCACAAGAATGGGGTTCTAATTAGAACAATATATATTCCATGATTATATAATTTTATCAAAATGGATTATACTGTCCTGTATAACTAGGAACCACCAATTAAAAAAAAAAAAAAAAAGGTATTCACAGGCCCAAGGTTAGGTTTTTCAATTAATCAATCAACTCAACTTCAATAAAAACCAATTCAACAAATATTTACAAAGTTCCAAATTGTGTAAAGATATCACAGAGTGCCAATTCTAGGTATATGTAAAACAGAAGAAACTGGAAGAAAATGTTAGGATGCTTTTCCTCTATGTGGGAACAAAATTCTTAGCAAAATGTTGACTGAAATAACATAAGGAATCGAGCATCTGGACTGACTTTTATTTTTCTATTACATTAGCATTTCCCATTACTTATTCTCCCTGACCTCCATTTTCATCTGTATGTATCACTTGTTTTCATTTCTCCTCTTCTTGTCTTCTACTCCACGTTTTCCATAAGGAAAATTCTGCTTGTTTTCCATTCAAAAAAGCAAGAACACTATAAATCCAACAAACAGAAAGTACAAATGAAATAAAGAATTCAGTTTTTTTTTTTAACTCTATTAGATCTGAGGGAGCTGCAAAAGATTAGATCATAATGTCTGCAAGAAACGGAAGTGAGAAAAACAACTAAGATAATGAATAGTAAGATCAGATGTGTTGACAAGGGTGTCCATCACAGACACACGACATTGGAAACCATAAAGCCATTTGCATTGGGAATGGAAAGATAATGGATTTGTCCTTAAAGTGACAAGTAGATATAAATAATTGCATTTCATGAAGCATGGTGAACTGATATCCAGGCTGCTACAATGAGGTAAGTAATTGGGGAGTTTGAAGAAATTTTATTTAAAGCTGGAAATCAAGAAAAGTAATGACCAAGCAAGAATGCTATTTAGAGTCATCCATTTTAATACTGAATAGCAGAATTATGGTATAAGAGTAGAGTAAGAGTGGGACAAAAATGAGAACCAGATGGCAAAGGAAGCACGTGAGCATGGTTTAAATCCCCAACATCACTACACTCCTGGGACTGTAGGTGCCAGGAACTGGAAACAGGATGAGAGTAGAATGTTTGGTGGCAGCAATAACAACAACAGTGGCTCAAATTTAAATAATAACTAATAATAATGCACACTTCCTGTGTGCCAGTGCCTTGCAAATATTCTCATGTCATTCTGATGTTCCACCTCTGCAAGGTTCTGTTGCACATGAGAAAGCTGAAGTTCAGAAGGATGAAGACACTTGCTAAAGGTCATTTATATAGGACTCAGACACAAGCCCGCCTGACTCCAAAGTGCTAATTTGTTCAATAAGATGTAGAGTGCCACGTGGCGCACACCTGTAATTCCAGCAGCTCAGGAGGCTGAGGAAGGAGGATCTTGAGTTCAAAGCCAGCCTCAGCAACAGCAAGCTACTAGACAACTCAGTGAGACCCTGTCTATAAATAAAATACAAGAAAGGGTTGGGGATGTGGCTCCATGGTCAAGTGCCCCTGAGTTCAATTCCCAGTACCTGCCCCCAAAAAAGATGTAGAGTGTAAAAGCAGGGAAAAATTTAAAAAGCATTTGTGTTTGAAGTAAGTACATTCACACCAATAAATGTGTTCACTCTCACAAAACAGGTAACAAAATTACCCTTTCTTTATATTCTCCACCTTGCTTTAATGAAGCTGTACATTCCTGCCTTTGGAGAAATATGGCAATTGTGAGACAGTGTGCATGCCTCTGTGCATGCGCACTGTCCTGCATCATCAGCTGAGTCTTCAGATCAACAAGGTTCAGAGGTAAAATGATAAAAATGTCACTACTTCAGGATCCCCTAAAATGGTTCTTTTTGAAGGACACAGGGAAGTTATCGTAGAAAATAACTGATATGGAAGAAAACAGCACATATTAGAGTTCAGATCAAATGTTTGGTTTTCCAGGAACCTGGAAAGTATGTGTATTTAGAAACTTAATGCCTCATGGATAAAAATATTTCAAGAGATGTCAGTGCAAAGGCAGGCAAGTAGTTTCCTCATAATTAAGTTCCTTAGTGTATACTAATTCTCAGTGAGAAGGACTTTAAAGAGAGAAAGGAGCTAGGTCAGATTTATCTATTAGGGTTGTCTAAGATGACCAGCAAGGGAGAGAATCACTGAATACATGTATTGTTTTGTTTCCTAATGTGATGCTTATTTTATATGTTCTGAAATTTGTGACAAATTTCATTGGCTCACTGTGTTTGTGCCCTTTCCATTACTGTGACAAAATACCTGAGGTAATCAACCTAAAAGAGTAAAGGTTTATTTGAGCTCACAGTTCTGGAAATTTCAGTTCACAGTTGGTTGGCCCATTGCTTTTGGACCCATAGCTAGGCAGTACATCATGGTGGGAGCACCTGGCAGATGAAGTCGCTCACTCTGTAGCCCTCAGGAAGCACAGACAGAAACAGGAAGAGGATCCCTTAGCAATAACCCCTTCAAGGCCTGGGGATGTAGCTCAGTGGCAGAGCACTTGCCTAGCAGGTGCAGGGCTCTGGGTTCAATTCCAAGATCCAAAACAAACAGGCAAATGAAAACAAAACAAAACAAACCACATGCCCTCTTCAAGGCACACCACTGAAAATCTAGCTTCCTCCAACTAGGCCCCACTTCTTACAAGTTCCACCACCTCCCAAGAGTGCCACAAGGTAGACACTCAGCTGATAACACATGGGTCTTTGGGAGACATTCAAATACAAACTATAACAGGTTCTAACATAACAAAACAACCACAAGGATTAATACCCAAGAAGACACCTGAAGAATTTCGGTCAATAATCAGAGCCTCCTTCAAACCACCAAACCTTTGCTGTAACATTATATATTCACATAAGGAAGTGTAAGTTTCCTTACCTTCTTTTTTTTTCCATAATCAAGTTCTCCAAGGCCTTGCATCTGTGCAATAGAACTTACAGCAATAACAAATGTTCTGTATCTGTGCTCTTCATTACAACATCAAAAGTTGTATGTGTCTACTGAGCATTTCAATTGTGGCTTTTACAACTAAAAACTTAATTTTTAGCTTTAATTGAAATCAAAATAGCAACATGTAGCTAGTGGGTACCACACTGTGACTGTACAGCTACAAAGCACTGAGAGGCCTGGATCTTATTTTCTAGTTCTTCCTGACTGGGAATGGTATTTTAACTTTTTCCTCAACTTTCATCTCTTTCATTTTTTAAAATCATTATTTAAATGTCAACCTTGTTTTCCTAGATTTTGTTTATACTATACCTTTATCTTAGGTTAAAACATGTAAAATTGTCTTTTTATAGGTCAAAAAAAGTACAATATCAGCAATCTCCTATGGTTCAAATTTATATAATGTATCTTAGGCTTCTTAGGTATGACCCAAACATACCTAAGAACAGTGCTTGCATATAGGAACCATCTGTGGATAAAGAATGAAAGAACAGATGATCAAATATTGTTTGAATAAATGAGTGACAGGTGGGCAGCTACTATCAAGCAGTACTTAAGGTACCTTCCTCAGATCAACTGAGTATATTAGTATTGAGATTAAACCACGAAGGCAACAAACACACACAAATAAATAAAACAAAAAAAAAAGAAAACACAAGAATATGAGTAAGAACTGAATTTGGTAAAGGCACCATTCAAAGAGTATAAAAATAAAATTATAATAAAACCTTATTAAAGCAAACAATGTAAAGACAATTAAAAAACATATAGAAACTTCTAATGCCATAACAGTAAGGCAATCACTGAGTCCCCAGGGATCCCGAAATTCCTTGAGCAGAAAATGATTAAAAATAATTAAGAGTGGTTTGCTTATTGAGAAGGGAAATGGGGTCATTAGAGAAGGAGCACTTGGGGACATACATAGAGAGGGAGAAACTAGAAGACACTGTAGAAAAGATTGTTCACATTCCAATAAAGATCTTTTGGGAATGCTCCTGTATAATATGAGAACTGGCAAAGTTAAATAAATAAATAAAAAGACTACCAGTTTTTAAAGTCTAACAAAATAAGCTCTTACTGCAAACAATCTTGCCTGGTGGTGTTCACAAAACCCTATTATGCCTATATCTGAAGTGAAATGGTAGGGTTAAAATACTCAAGTGTTTTCTTTCTCCCATTCTAAAAATTGTGCCCACAGACTTTAGCATTTTTTTCTTCTAGTACTTGTATTCATGAGCTTCATTTGACGTCAATCCTTACACAATAATCTTCCCATTAAAAGAACACAAGTAGGAGATATTGCAAGTGTAATCAACCTCCCATGTCAGGAGACCCAACACCCATGCACACACATACAGGCACACACCCCTGCGGTCCTCCGTGTATGAAATGATGCTGCAATCCCACTGCCAGTAGTGCACACACTTGAGAGGCATTTGCAGAGTGAAGAATTTACAGCGATTCACCCATGATCTTTCCTCTGGTCCCCATTTGTGAAAAACTGCACACATGTTCAAGTCAGCTGAAGAAGGAGACCACCAGCTAAGTATGAGATGACAAATTCCTAAAGGGGCAGATTCTGCACACCTAGGTTCAACAGACTAAGAAAAAATAAATAAATAAGCAAAAACATCTGACACCTACAATACTATGGAATTTAACAGTGGTATAAAATGGAACCCAGAAAAGTGTATGCTTATGGAAATGACAGCTGATATACAGTAAAACTAACTTTTCTCTCCATCCTACTAGAAAAGGCACAGAAAATTTAAAGTTCAGCATTTCTCCCAGTGTTTTGGATTAGGTTCCTTTTTCCACCTCCCTGCCTTCTAAGAGACCAGAACAATAGGTTACAATGAGGTTGCAATGATAAAATTTCAGTTTGGATCAGATGCCAGCAGGCTTTTGGGGAGCCCATGCTATATGAAGCATGGAAATTCTGCTCTGGGAAGGAGTGAGCAGCAGAACCTGGTTTCCATAGCACTGCCATGGAAACAGTTCTCGGTGACTCTGTGCCTCCAGGCCTTCTTAAGCTGAGGTTTCTCTCCCCTTTCTCTCCAACACCCACCTCCACATCACGATGCCCCCAGCCCCCTCACAGATGGTTAAAGACTATGTTGAGATATGGGGCCCTCACCAGGCATTAACCGGGTTATCTTAATGTACATTAATGTCCTTGAAAGGAGAAGACAAAAAAAAAAAAGTCTCTTCCCCCTTTATAGGGGGCAAAGGAGGAGCAGGTAAAGAAGGGAAAAATAAAAATCTAAAGGACTAAAGTCCCACACTTCAATTGCAAAAATGAAAGAATCTTGCCAAGTAGTGTATTGAAGAGATGGGTCTGCTAATCCCATCTGCTGGGTTTTTTTTATCTTGTCTTGTCTGCATGGAATGCCAGCATATAAATATGAAAGATTTAATTAACTATTAGAGGATCCAGGAGCCTGTTCCCTAATCTTTACCATTGGTGGCCAATTGAGGTTTAGGTAGGATTTTTTTTTTTTTTCCTCCATTTCTATTCCTTGGTCATGATTCTGAAAGCAGAATAAGAGTTGGGAGATGGCCTTCTAGAATCAGGTAGAAAATTCCTACAGAAGGAAGTGCAGGTTCTTTAGCAATCTTTGTATCCCTTGTGCCTTTTCTTCTGATTGCTCGGAGGGAGTGAGTGACAGTCGGCCAGCGGTGCACTGGTCCGGAATCTGGCTCTGCAGCTTGCTCCCTAGCCGAGCTGGAGCAAAGCCTGCTGACCGGGAGCAAACGAAAGGTCAGGAAGCCTGTTAGCCAGCAGATGCTCGGAACTTGACAGGGCATATCAGAAAGGCTCCTGGCCCAGCAGCACGGCCTACACACCAGCCAGGGGACTGCAGCTGGGAGCATGGGAATCCCATTCCTATAATCAGTTATTTCTCCACCTGATAAAATGAATTTGGGGCATTGACCCTCACACATAGGTAATGCACAAATGCACAAAAGCATGAAACCCAGAGACACAGTTGCTTGTGCAAATGTCAAGAGGGAACACATTAAAGAAAAGTTCAAAAAATGCTGATTGGAAAATTAGAAAATGTGTTTTTCTTTTTTTTTTTTTTTAACCTCTTGAGAATAACCCAGTAATAAGTAGATAGATGGGACACACACACACACACACACACACACACACACACAACTTGAAGTCAGACGTCAGACCATGGGTTTCCAGCAGCTCAGGAATGGTTCTTCTGGGGCAAACCACTAAAATCGTTCATGTCTTGATTTCTATACCTGAGAATTTTCTGCCCACCTTGCCAAGTACTATGAAAAGGAAAGCAAAGCTTGGATCAGTCAGCGTTAGACAAGGAGGAGTAAAATAAGACAGGAGTTCTGAATTATTCATTTTTATTTATGTATTGTAGTGGCAATTGTTCAATTGTTGCAGCTTTTTGTTTCTCCTAGATGTTGAAATTGTAAAAGAGGACTGAATAATTCAGCATGACTCAAAAAATCATAAATGGAATAGTGTCTGGGCAGTGAATGCCCACAAAATAGGCTCCTGTTGTTGTTATTCTTAACGTTCCTATGATACACTGGCTTATAATTTAATTAACAACTTACGACGGCTCAAATGAAGATGATAACACTTCCAAAGCGTTTCAGTGTTCTAAACGTGGACAGGCTGGATGGTGCCACTCCCTTCATTTTTTAACCAAAGGACAGGAAGGAGCGAGGAACCCAGTAGGGAAGGAAAAGGGGGCATGGTAGATTCAATGGCCATTCCAGGAAGACATCACAGCTCACACATGCCAGAGGCACATTCCTTGCTACTAATTCATGCCCTGGTTGTCTGAGCACTTGTGCTATGCTCTGCATGCAATTTCATTTCATACCACTGCCAGCCTAGAGGCAAGGAAGGATTTATTTTTTAAAGGGGATGTTATTTCAGTCTAAGAGTCACAGGTGAGTTGGGGAAACAAAAAGTCCAAATTTCTCATTATTCCTACAGACTGAGAAGCAAAACTCCAATCCAACACTTATGTAGTTAAATCCACTTGTTCATTATACCTGTTTTAGTGTCCAGGAATGCTGCTTGAGGGAACCAGCTAAACTGCAATTGAAGAGGGGAAGAGTTGTACACTTAGGGAGAAAAACATTCACTAGATTAAGACTGCCAGCTCCCGATTTTTCAATAGACAGAACCATCACCACAGACCCTATCCCAGGGACTGGTCCAAGCCTTTCTTTTGATCCTCTGTCAGTGCTTCACACTGATGTCACTGGTCTTTGGGACAGATAATTCATTGTGTTGGGCTCCACCTCACATTTCAGGCTTCTCAGCAGCCCTGGCCCTGCCCATCACAGTCGTCGCAACCTATCAAGAATACATGCACATGTTTCTAACATACCATGAGAGTCTGATGGGCTGAACGGTGCCCTTTTGAAATTCGTATGTTAAGACTTTAAGCCCCAGTATCTTCGAATGTGATTGTCTTTGGACTTGGAGTCTTTAAAGAGGTGATAAAGTTAAAATAAGGCTGTTAGAACAAGCCCTCATCTAACCTGACTGGTGTCCTTGTAAGCAGAAACGTGGATATACAAGGAGACATGGGGGCTGTGTCCACATAGAGGAAAGACAACGTGAGGACAGTGAGAAGGTGGCCATCTGCATTTAGCACAATGTTTGGCCTACTTTAAGGAGCCCAGATAAATGTGGATTGAATTAAGGAATAAATGAACTGGGACGAGGGAGACTTGGTCACCAAATGCAATGCATGCTACTTTTTTGTTTGTTTGTTTGGTATAGGGATTAAACCCAGGGGCACTTAACCACTGAGCCACATTCCCAGTCCTTTTTCGTATTTTATTTAGAGACAGGGTCTTGCTGAGTTGCTTAGGACCTCGCTAAGTTGCTGAAGCTGGCTTTAAAGTCTCGATCCTCCTGCTTCAGCCTCCTGAGTCTCTGGGATTACAGGTATGTGCCACCACACCCTGCTGCATGCTATGTTTTAACTATCTGAAAGGACTGCCTTTCTCTTTATCTCTACCCCTGCACCTTTGCGTCTCTTGGCTGGATGGCTCTAACAGTCAAATACCTAGTCTCCTGGCTCCTTACTGCTAGCAAGATAGAGCTTCCTAGTCCTCCATCTTACATTTCACTGCCAAAATAATGAGGGCCAGACTCCTTGGCCTCCACATATGTGGCCCTTTATAGTCTACTCCAACCTGTTTTTTCTTTCTTTCTTTCCTTCCCAATCTCCTTCCACTACCTAATATCCAATGTTGCCCCATTTACTCAGAATTACTCAGTATTCCTAAAATACACTCTGCTTTTTCATCTCTGTACTTCTGCTCCTGCTGTTGCTCTACTTTCCTGCAACACTTTCTTACTGCTTCTCTTTCCCCTTCCTTCCCCTACCCCAAATCACCTCCCACCTGGATCAGTTCAAATGCCATTTCTTATATGGAGCTCCTCCAACTACTCTGGCAGCCATGCTGGTTCTTTGCAACCAAGCAATAGAGTCAAGGTGGACCCCAGGATGGAGGGCTCTGCTCACACACCACACACTTGGAGGAGGAAGTTCCTGGCCCCAAATTTGAACTGTGAAATGCATCCCTCTGCTTTTAAGTGGCTGTTGTTAAAATGCAACACCTGAAAAATGCATCCCATGTTACCTAATAATCAATTAATTATTATCAGCAATTAGTTATTGGCCAGGTGAAAGAGAACTGGGCCAAGGAGAAAGGCAGAAAGACAGAAAAGTACTACATAAAAAGAGGCAGGAAGGAGCATTAAACACACTTTCCTTCTTTTACCATTTGCCTGGGACCAGTCCTGACCTCATGTAGTAACTTCAACTATTTGGTCATTTAGGGAAAATTTAGTGCCAGGCGCTGTGAAATGTTCCTTTGGAGCCATATATGATTGAACAAAATGTGGTCAGTATCCTAAAGCAGTTTACAACCTAGCCAACTTTTGAATTGCAAGAATTTCAAGCCTATCATTTTATTCAAGATTTTTTTCACAACCAAACTTAAAATGAAAAGAAATATATATATTTCTTGGAGTTTTTAAGACTTCAAAATATTAGTAATTTTCTCTATTACACAGAATAAGCATGGAAAGCAATGAATCCATAAGGAACTGATCATGAATATTCTTAATTCCACCTATGAAGCATCCTGACTCTAACATACATGAGATAATAATGCAAATAAAAATCAGGAATGAGTTTCAAAACATTTTAATTTGCTCTGTATACTCCTTTCTATACTGGAATTATTTATTTCAATATTTAACACAAACTCTAAAGGAAAGTTAGATGTGCAAAAAGAAAGAGAACTCTATTAAAATAATGGAATCACATTTATAACATATTTGATAAAATATAATGGTGCTAACCTTCTAATATATTTGGTCAAAAGGAGCTGTATAATCTAACAGATTTCAAAAAATATCTGTAAGGTAGTTCTGCCCTCTCAGTCAGTTAAGCAGTAGTCAAAGATCTAAACTTATCAGGTTCTGGAGTGAAGTTTGGGGAGTTAGAAATAAGCACAGGACATAGTCCATGCATTTACCATCTATCTAGTAAGATGCAGTTTGCCCATGAGGAAATATAATTTAAAAATGACAGAATCTAAGCAAGGTTGACAGAATGAACCGTCATCAAATGAAAGTAGGAGCCATCACTCTGTTACACACCTGCAATCCTAGTTACTTGGGAGACTGAGGCAACAGGATTGTGAGTTCAAGGTTAGAGAGACCCTGACTCAAGGACAAAAAGTAAATATGGGGTAATATTAAAAATCTCTGCTTTTTGAGAAGATTCCACTTGCCAAGTGGTTTATAACACCTCGTAACAACTGTACAAGGACACTCTGATAAAGTCCTCTTATCTGACAAGATGGGACAAATAGAAATCTTTGGTTAAAGCAAGAAATATTTAATCCTTACACATTTTATTTTAAACTAAAAAAATAGATATGCATACATTTGCCAATCTTTTGATACTGAAGCAGTCTTTTCTTAGATTATTGATTTAATTACTGGAGTTCCAAACTTTCTTACATAAATGACACCCATAAAAATTGTCTATAATTCCTAGTTTCAATTCCTTGAAGATACTTTTAAGGGTTGAAGATGATTTCTTTTTTCATATGGATATCCAATTGTTTTAGGACCATTTATGGAATAGCCTTCTTTCTTCTTTGCATTACCCTGATATTTTCATTGAAAATCAACTGAACATGTAAATGATCCATTTCATGAACCACATGTCTATCCTATACCACACTGTCTTTAATTCTGTACCTTTATAGTAAGTTCTAAATAAAGTAATAAGTCCTCTGACTTTGTCCTTTTTCAAAATTGTATTGACTAACATTCTTTGTATTTCTATAAACTTTTTATAATGAAATCAATTTCTACCAAAAAAATTGAAAGAAAGAAAGAAAAAGGGGCACTGAGATTTTGACTGGGTTTGAGATGAATCTAAGGATGGAGGTAAAGAGAACTGACTCTTTTGGTCAGTTCTATTTATTCAAGTCCTTAACTTTTTCTTAGCAATGCTTTATAGTATTTGGTGTAAAGATTTTGTATATATTTTGTCATATTTACCCATAAATACTGTGCAGGTTTGATGCTACTATAAATAGTATTTCAGTTAAATTTTTTAAATTTATTATTATTCTCTGTTAGTATATAAAAACACAATTGGTTTTCATATTTTGACCTTGCATTTTGTGACTTTTCCTAAACTCATATAAGTTCTAGTGATTTTATGTAAATTTCTTAGAATGTTCTACGTAAAAGATCGTATTATACATGAAGTAAGGTAGTTTTATTTCTTCTTTCTCATCAGAATGATATTTCTTTTTCATATCTTATTCTATATGCTACAACCACTAGTACAGACAAGAGTTCAGACATTGTTAACTTGTTTCCAGTTGGGATAAAGAATTCAGTTTTTCACCATTAAGTATGATGTCAGGTTTTTCATAGATTATTTTATCAGGTTGAATAAATTCCCAACTTAATTTGTCGAAAGTTCTTATTATAAAATGAGTATTGAGTTTTTCAAATTGCTTTCTTACAGGTATTGAGATGATCAGGATGATCATGTGGGGTTTTTTTATCATTATTAATATGGTGAATTGCGTTGACTGATTTTCAAATTTTAAAGTGATATAGCATTACTGGGATTAAAGACCTCTTGGACATATATATGTCTTATATCCTTTTTACACCTTGTTTGATTCCTATGCATCAGTAATTTGTGAAGATGCTCCCTTCCATGTTCATAAGGAATAATCATAGTTTTCTTGTAATATGTTGTCTCCCATTGATACCAAGGAAATACTGATTGTTTTAAAATGTCCTCTTATGTTCTACTTTCCAGAAAATTTTGTGTAGGATCTTTCTTCATAATTTGTAGAATTCACCAGTGACAATATCTGAGCCTAGATTCATTATCTTCGTGAGAAGATTTTAACTTAGGAGTCCAGTTTCTTTGATAGATATAGAGCTATTCAGGTGATCATTTCTGCTTGAGGGAGCTTTAGTTGTTTTGTGTTTTTCAAGGAATTTGTCCACTTATTAAGTTGTCAAATTCATCATCATAAAAGTGGTTATAATATTCTGTTATTGATTTTTAATTTATGTATGATCAATAGTGGTGTCCCTTTTTCATGTCTGATACTGGTAATTTATATTTTATCTCTTTAATTCTTAGTCAATCTTGCTAGAGTTTTATCAATTTTATTGATCTTTTGAAAGATGTGGATTTGGGTTTCACTGATTTTCTCCTTCATTTGTCCAAATTTCATTTCATTTATTTCCCCTTCATTATTTTCTTTCTTCTGTTTATTCTGGGCTTATATTACTTTTCTTTTTCTAGACTCTTAATGTAGAAACTTATCTCATTGGTTACAGACTTTTCACTTTTTCTAGTATAACCTTTTATAAATGCCCCACTAAGCACTGCATGGCCTGTATTGCATAAATTTTAATGTTAGTATTTAAAATTTTAATTCAATCTAGAGTATTTCCAAGATTTTGACCCATATATTACTTAGAAGTTCATTGCTTAATTTAAAAAATTTGAGTATTTCCAGATACAGTTCTGTTTAATTCTGATGTGGCCACAGAAGGCAATTTGTAAGATTTCCATCATCAATGTATAAGATGAGTTTTGTGACCCAGAATATTGTCTCTGTCTCATGCAGTTGTTCCATGCTCTTAATGTGGAGGAAAGGATCCACCTCAGAGAAAGCCTCCTCTCCTCCTCCCCAATATGTTCAGGGAGAGTAAAGGAGTAAAGTGGTGCAGTGAGCTGGTGGGTGAGGGGTTGGGGATGAGGCAAGAGCTGGTATAGCAGGTGTAAACCCTCTGCAAAGCACCTGCCCCCCACTGCCTGGCAGCAAGATGGCAAGTCTGTCACTGTATCAAGAGAAGAGTTCTGAGGTCTGTTCACAGCTGTGTCCTTTAGAGTCTCACAATGCAAGCATTTGACAAAGTCCAGGGTCTTCATAGAGGAAGGTATTAAAGATAAGGAATTATATCTCCAGGAAAAGTCCAAAACAAAAACAAGGTCAAAGTAGTAAACTCTGTACCTTCTGTTACAATAGAATTGTACTATTTTTTTTTTTTACTTGAAATTATAGCTCATTAGCTAAAAAAACTAATAGTATTGTAAAAACTGGAACAAAGGTAACTTATGCATGCTTCTACTTTGAGGAATATGTTTGTTTAAACATATCACTTCTACCTTTATGATCCTGCACAAACACCCAGAGATGCCATTTCTTTAATTTGTTAATGAAAACGAGAGTCAGAGAGATACCACAGAAAATACTGTAAAAGAAACAAATGCCCTAATCTTCTCTGGTGCAAACAGAAGCATTTCATTTTCTTTAAAATGCCGTCTCAGAGAAATGTATATTTCAACCTATGTATATAGGTTTCAACCTATGTATATAGGTTGAAATATACATATATTTTACTTATATGTGTGTGTGCATAAATAACAATAGATACACACATATGTACATATTATTATTACATTTTATTTATAGATACTCCCCAGCTAAGAAACAAAGCCAGAGAAATGCACCAGCATACAGATCAAAAGGCTTATTACTATTGAAGCAGGCTTAAATCACAAGTAACATCTCTATCCAAATACTCCTTCTTATAGAATCATTTGTCTACAAGAGGGAAGAAATGAGACCTAACAGTATGTGTCAATGTATGCATCATGATAATCCCTTTGACAGCCCATCACAACTATATCATGAAAATGCAAGTAAGTTGATTTTCTGCTTCTCTATCAAACTAATGCAAGTAAAGGTTAAGTTGTCCCACATACCAATAAAAGAACTGAAGAATTCTGTGTTTGCTTATTGCGGTTATCCCCCCCTTGTAGGTGAGGAGCCAGCACCCTCACTGGCCACTGGAGATGCCAGTTCAGGTCCTACAGGCATAAAGACACCAAAGCCAAAGGATTTGGCTGGAGAGTGAGGCCAACACAATGCCAACGCAGAGCAACATTCAGTAAATGAGAGAGGGCCTGAAAGGGATGAGATTGAATAGCAAAAAAGGAACATGCTAGCAATCAGCAAGTACAGAGGGGAGAAAAAGAGGCTCAAGTGGGGAAGCCCTGAGACTGCCACCTCAATTCTCTCTAGACCCTGACACCTGGCCAGTGTGTTAAGGCCCTTGTCTGCAACAGGCCTGGTTGCCTCCTTCATCAAATATTTTTAGTCTCTTTTCTTACTCAAGCCTATAGAGAGTGTGTGCCAACATATCCAGAAACAAAGATTAATCTGACAAGGCTCAAGAGAAACAAATCAGCAGGCTGCAAATAAACACAATAAGAAGTACTCTACTTTGCATCACTGTTCTAAGCCTTTTCAGGGGACTTTGTCTTTATGAGAACAGTATTTGTGTGTCAATTCCAAAATACAAGTTTCTGTAGAGTTTTATTTTTTTCCTTGTGGTGGTAGGGGATTTTTGTTGTTGTTGTTATTGTTTTCATCCTGGTGCTGGTCAGAAGGAGCAAAAAGACAAACATAAAGACAGGTGGAGAAATGAAAATGAAGTTATGAACGAGAATGGAGCCCAAGAATAGGTAGCAACTTCCCCAAAAACACCACTTCTTTTTTATGTATATATTTATTCTTATTATGAGAGTATTACGATACATACTAATTGTGGGAAATTGAAGTATCACCAAATAACCATAGAGAAGAACAGTTAAAACAGCTGTGCTGCTTTCATTCAGAGATAGCACTATTTTGGTGTCTATGTCAACCTTTCAATAACACTCATATCTAGCATATTTATTTTTACAAACATTTGTTCCTCCTAACCCCTCTCCCACCCTCTGAAACACACACACCACACTGGACATCAACCTCTAGAGTGTCCACCCTGCTCTACCTCCACCATTACTAGATGGAACCCCACGCTGATGGATGTAACCTTCTGCTTTCGATCTCCCTGTCTTGTTGACCACTCTGCTTTCAGTGTCTGAACATAGTATATACTCAGTGAGTATCTGTTGATTATTTTTATAGCCTGCCTTTTTACATGTATTTATAGAAATGACATTTTCCAATCTCTTTAAATATTCTTTTCTTCTATAATGTGATCTTTAGTGGCTGCTGATCAAAATTTAATTTAACCAGCCCTTCATCATTCAACATGTAAAATGCTCACTTTGATAAGTAACAATATGATTATCTTTCACATAAATATTTTTGCATTGTCATAGAAGGAATTTCTCTAAGGTGAAGAGCTGTAATAGGTATATACAGTATTGCCAAATTGTCTTCCACAAAGGTTATTCCAATTTATATTTTTGCCATGAATTGATGAGGGCATCTATTTACTCACACTCTCACCAACACTGATTATTTTAAATTTTTTAGAATATTGTTACTCTGAGGGATAAAAGATATCATGAATAAATAGTATTGGAACAAAGGGAATAATGTGAAAATGGCTTCGTATTCTGCATGATTTACAAATGGCTGTTACTAAAGTTATAGTTATTGTGTTAATAAGATTCATGAGAACAGTGCCTAGCACAGTGTTTAACATATGATATGCTATTGAACTGAAAGTTAATAGAGGATGGAGATTTATACTAATCCATGGGCACATCATCAGTCTCAACTTAGGAGATGTCTGACCATTAGAACATCTTACAATTGCAATCAATCCATTCAGAAAGTCATAAATACTCAAATATGAGAATTTTCAGGTCCATTGTCAACGTTCTGGTCCTTACAGGGAGAACCTGGAACCTTCCCGAGGACACTCATAAAGGGTCTTGGAACCTTCTTTCTCTGTGTCTCCTTAGAAGTCTGACCTTTGTGCTATTTTAATTTCACTCTAGATTTTCTCTGATTCCCAAGTCTGGTTCTTTAAGTTAATGGAGAATGTGCTCTATCAGAAACTCAGGTGTACTCTCATTGGTTTTCAGAATTACTCCTGAGCCCAAGACACTCCGGATATGGAATTCTGCTCATCTGCCTTATTTCCCATCTTGATCTAAGGCAGAGCTGTCAGCATGTTACCACCTGATGGGTAACTTTCAACAAATGTTTGACAGGTGCAAACATAAGACTGATAGAAATAGCATCCATAAGACTCAAGAGGCCTTGTCCCCCACCTCACTCCCATTCCCATCCCACTTTACAGATACGAACATGATGTCCCCAGAGAATAAGGAACTTCTCTATAGCATCATGGGCTGCTAATGGCAAAGTAGACATTAGGCCTTTTCTACCACCCCAGGATTCTTTCCTAATGGAAACCATAGAGCAAAAAATAAAACTGATGGTCATTCTAGAGATGTTTTCTGAATGCAATCAAAAGTTTGTAAATTGAAGACTGTTACCTCTTGCTACAGCTCAAGCCACTGTATACAGTCAACTGCAAAAGAAAAGCCCAAGGTGAAAACACAGTTGCCTATTTGCTACCCTGTGGAACTAGAAGAGACCATCCACAGGAAGCTCCATCAGCAGCTTTAGGTCAATCTAAAGCAAATCCCAAAATGCCATATTATGTTTCCTTCAGACTCACCGCTAAGAGCATCATCTTCAACCTAAAGGTGAGCATAATGGCACATTATTTCCCTCTTCTCATCCTCACATTAGCAACCCCTGACACTGCCTGGGTTCCCATCTCATGATGGTGGCCTGCTGGTGAACCTTGGCCCTGTGTCAGCTCCCGCCTGAGTACCTAGCTAATTGCATTGGTGTTCTCCTGCCACCCCTTTCACAGGTCAAAGAATGGTGATGTTTCATAAAGTCCCAGCAGTGACCTTGTATTTTCTAAAAGTGTTATGCAGGGAAGGAAGAAGATTTAAACTAACTAAATCTGAGAATGATGTGCCTTTTGTCCATTTCAGAGATGGTCACTTTAAAGTCATAAGGGCAAAAGCCATGATTACTACTTTCCCAAAACAATCCTCACCTAAGTGAATCAACCTTAAACTCTGTTGAACATCAGAATCATCTGGAAAGCTTTAAAAAAATTCTGGTGCCCAAGCTGCAACCCAAAAAGATGACATCAAATTCTTTGTAGCAGGGATCTGGGCACCTGTATTTTTTTAATGTCCATCCTGTGTGTGCTTCTGCTTTGAGCAGGGGCCAAAGGAACCTTTTCTAACTGGCCTACAGGTGCCAAGGGCAGAGCATCGGGAAAGAAGATGACAGGAAGGGAGTGAAATTTGTCTTGCTCTTATTCTCCTTCTTCCTCCATTTCATCACAGTCTGTAATTCAAGTGGCTCAAAGAGCTATCTATAATCTGTGAAGCAGAAATAATCCTGAAGCAGAGGAACTCTTCCATCCTCCAGCCTTCTCTCTCTTTCCCTCCCTCCCTCACTTCCTTCCTTCCTCCTTTATAACACTGACCAATTTCTGTTGTGACCCTCAGATTATAGAGTTTTCTTGATTTGAAGTTCATATTTTCCTGGGATCCTAAAATGAGTTGTACAGGAACAGATATGGTGCCCACACCCTCTTTTATCCTGAATCCTGTTTATTATGTCAGCATCTCCTAAAGTGACCATGTTCCTGGGAAGAAGTTTCTGAGAAAAATATTTAAAATCCAAGTTATCTCTTCCTTGCCTCTTTCCATTCATGAAAGGTATTTAAATAAAACAAAAATTTATTTGCTATTAGCCCAGTCCAGACTGAACAGTCATTGGGAGCAAACCTAGTAGAAAGGACTTTCAGAAGGCCACTGAAAGGGCACCTCCACAGTTGCGGACCTGTAGGCGGAGGGATGAAGGATGCAGGTGGGCAGAGCATCAGGCCTGTGGTCCTAGCTAGTTCTGGGGACAGGTACTTAAATTAGCATTCTGGGGGAGAAAGGCAGGGAAAGATTTAAGGAAGTAAAGAGTTGTGTGAGGGAGAACACATACCACATTTTTTTTTTTTTTAATGCAGCCAGGAATATGTCCTAATTTGGAGAAACAGGCCACATTGCCATGGCAACTCTGAATCCACAAGGCAGCCAGGCATGCCTTTAAACATCGTGTTAAATAGTTCAACTATGAAAAAGAAGAAAGGGAAGAATATAGGGGATTTGAGAGAGAAAGAAGAGGCCTGAAGCCTGCCAAGGGCCAGAGGGAGATGCTACCCAAGGCCTGGCCATTCTTCAAGGGAAACTTCAAACAAGTTCTGAACTGGCTCTTTTCTCTCTGATTTGTGCAGGTTGGGGACTGTATTTGCATATAGTTAACCTGTATCCTAAGAAAGATTCTCCCAAAGGCACACAGATGCTAACCCAGTACTTCTCAATCTTTTCTTCACCAGGACTGTCCTCGAAACTGTACATCAAACCTGCCTGCCATGCTTAGGCCTCCTCTCAAGAGCCCCAAGGGGTTGTAGTCTCCTGCCAAAGGTGAAGGGGAACAGGGAGCACTAAGCACAGAAGAGGGCAATAATTTGGCCACAACTGTAACCCATTCATGGTACACTGGTTGGGAATTCTGGCCTAAAGGGGGGAAAAGCACTTCATTTATTTAAAAAATTAAAGAACCACCTGGAAACCATGCCTAAATAAAGTTATGCCATGTGTGGTCCTTTGGGATCAAGCCAGCAATGACAGCAATTCAGGAAAAAGTTTGCTGAGTGACTGTGAACCTTTGGAAAATATGAATAAGAATATAAAACTGTTCTCCCATCTGGAACATTAATTACTCAAATTATGCACTTAATGTTTGGCATTTATTTTACCTTGCAACAAGTTCTCAACCATGCTGCCTGCCACATTACTTTGGATCCTTTTCTTTTCCTCTTTAAAAAAAAAAAAAAATCACTTCTCTTTTTTCCTTGCCTACCTTTCTTTCTCCTTTTCTCCTCTGTTAGAGTCCCAGGATCTCCTGGCAGAGTTAAGTGAACAGAGCAACCCCAGCAAGTAGGATCAAGCTAGGAAATGAAAGAACATGGGGAATGGTCCCATGCTCACACCCACTCACTCAGATGCCCGAGGGGGTGATAATGTGACACAGGTGTCCAGGTAACCTGATGATGAGCTCCCAAAAGATATGAGGATGAAGACTGCATTCTCCTCTTAGTGCAACAACAATTACAGCAGCAAGTAGAGCCATTGCTTGTCTCTCTTTTGTTTTTATCAAATCATTTTCTATATAGATTCATTGTTAGCATTTAAAGCTGAAATGTCCATCTGCTCTGCTGTGCTCTAACAGAAACTGTCCATCCCATCATCACCCCCCACCCCAGAAGGGCCCCATCTTGTCTTTCCCCTAGTTTTATCTCCAGGCAGAGTCCCCAGGGCCCATGGGAGGCATCGCTGAATCCTAAGATAAAAGAAATCAGGCCCCGGTCACAATGAACCCCCTGTCTGAGGCCCTGTCCCCTCCAACCTAGAATGACCCTTCTCTGAGACATGTCCTCCTCCAGCCCTTCACATGTGTGACCTGCTCAAACCACAATCCCTGTGAGTTCTCAATTTCTTCACCTGTATGGTAATCTGTGAATGTCTGCAGAGTGAAGCACCGTGCTGGGCCCATTTGCCGGGCTCCCTTTCCTGCTAAGCCTCCTATTGAGTGTTTGGGTGAGGAAAGGCATTTCCCTCTCTGTCAGCCTCACAGTGTTGGGATTATTGGTCTGAAATCAGGGAGGAGCCTGCAGTTCTCAAAGGTTAAGTAATCGCCCAGGTTGAAATACACAGGAGCCAGCAAAATCCCACAGTGATGTTCACATTCATTGCTCTTCATCTCCACCTCCTCTCAATGGTGCCTCAGAATAGAAGGTTTGGGGTGGGCAGTCTGGTTGGAAGGTGGGACTTTGGGAGTTGTGCTGAAGCTGCACTGCATGGCAAACACAGTCTGCACTGACCATGTCTATTTATGTGGGGTGGCCCTTGTGGTGGTGGTGGGGTGGCTTATGAACCTCTGTGAAAAGAATAATGGCTCCTGCCCCAGTTTCTCTCAGAACTGTTGTGGGCACACCTCAATCAAGTAATTGTTTAAAGGAAAATATCATACCATGTATTCCTTGATTGCAATTCTGCTTTTTCTCCAGTCAGAGCTCCATGACTTACCAAAGCATTTAAAGACTTGGGAGGCAGTTTCAAGAGGAAAAGTGCAACCACTCATTTTTACCAGAATTAAATGAGCAAAAAGCCACCTATCAGAGGGGTGAGAATAGGGAAGAGCAAGGGATAAATGGCAAGTGGGTCAAAGGAGAGAGGAAAGTAAGAAGTGTTCAACAGACTCGATACTTAAAATTCTCTTCAGGACCAAGTCTGGGACATAGCCAGACACGGCTCAAAGCACCTGCATTGGTCTCTTTGGCTTTCAAGCCCCAGATGGTCCTTTGGATGCCTCAGTCTCTGAGGAAAAGACTTCTAGTTTATACCCACCTGTTCCTGAGAACACTTCCACATGGGAAGCACCCTAGCCCCTCAGAAGTCAGACTCCAGCACTGTTTTTCTTGCTGCACTCTGATTTTCCTGTCCTGCCTTGATAGTTTCCCCTCCATTCCTCAGTTGAATTAACCTGCATTTTAAAAATAATTGGATTATTCATGCATTGTTGCATCACATTACTTAAATGGTCTCTTGTGATGAGAGTGCCAATCTTTCGGCCTCCACCTCCTGTATGTTTGTATCTTCTTCCTTGATCTTATCCATTCCCTCTCCCGTCACCTCTTTAAGGATTAATAGGGTCAGAATACTCATTCCACGTCACTGATGATCAGGTGTGACTTGCGGGGGTGGGGGGGTTCTCTAAACTGACCTGGAAGCTATATAACAAGGAAGAAGTGGGGAGGGGGAGCCAGATGTTTTATTCAAGAGAGAAGTGTATTTCAGGGTAGTCGCATAGAAGGAACTGCCGCTTGCTCTTGGCACCCTGCTGATGTATGGCAGCATAAAACCTCTTTCCCCTTTCAGTGTAATTCCAGGATCTCCAGTCTTCACATACCCTCACTGCCAACCTGACCCACCCTGAAGCACTTGTCTGGGGACCTTATCAAATCAGTAGTCATTTAGCAAGGTACCCTAGGCCTGGATCACTTTTTGCTGGTTCTTTCATCCAATCACTCTGCCAACACATGGCCATGAAGGTGCCCCCAGGACTCTCCTGTTTATCACACTTACTGATCACACTCTGAGGTTAAGTCAGGTCCAGCTCTGGGAAGCATGCCTGTGCAAAAAGGTGAATGAAGCTAGGCAAGAGACAGCAAGGAATCCAGAGGTCTCTACAGTAGCCTGGAAGACTGGCTTGCCATCATTCATAACTACGTGGCACACAAACAATCACAGAATAAGGAAGAAAAGTTGGATAAGGGCTGAAAAGCAACTGAGAACAGGCGATGGAGCCCAGAAGTGGCTTTACCATGATTTACTTATACAAAGGAAATATTTGGGTTATAATCTTTTCCAGATGAAGGAAATTTGAAAGTTAGTCAATGAGATGAAATGTCACCATACATGCAACCATTATGGTGAAAATCCCTGGGAGGTTTTTTTTTTTTTTTAATGTCTTCCAACCAGAGTAATAATAACAAACACCTAATACTGACATAGTGTTTATAGCTTAACAAAGCACTCTTGTGTATCTCATTTTAATCATTACATCATCCATTATCATTTTATGGACAAAAAACTTTGGCTCAGAGAGGTTCAGTGATTTGCCCAAGGTCGTGCAGCCAGCAAAAGGCAGAGCCAAGCAGAAGACCCAGGTGTCAGACAAAGATCTTGTGACTACCAGCCTCAGATTTATGCCACTGTTGTCCACAGTCCTCAGAGAAACAAGGACAGGCAAAAAAAAAAAAAAAAAAAAAAAAAGAAGAAGAAGAAGAAATCTGAAGAACCAAGAATAATGTGCATATTAAAAGTCACCCAAAGGCATCATTTAGGTATTGAAAATTCACCATTAGTGTCTAATAACCAGGTCAAAGCTTTGACTTTTTTGAATGATCCAATACAGTCAAAGGAACATAAAAAGTCTCCATAATAGAAGATTCACACATGCACATTCATTTATAATATATAGAAATCACAGAATGTTTTTATACTTGAGTATTTCAAAATAAAATATAATGTTTCTCTCCACCGGGCTAGAGGAAAATGAGTTTATCTTCTAATGAAGGATCAGCCGCTCATATCTCAAATGGTGGGCATGTTACACTCCATCTCCAGGAGGACATTATGCATGCCACTTCAGTACCTAAACACACTGCTCTATTTCATTCTGTGCCTCTCAGTTCTGCCCCACTGCATCCCTCATATCACTAGGGCCAGCTTTGCTCCCTCTGGAACCTGTTCATTCGGTAAGAATCCAAACATTTCAGAAACATACAGCTGGAGAGGAATTCAAGGTCATCTTTTTAGAAGGGAAAAACAGCAGAATAAGATAGGTAAAAATTCCAGGGTGGAGAAGAGTGACTGGGACGCTTATTCTGCATTAGAAAGTGGCAATGCATGACATATCAGTGCAGAGAGAATCTTGTGATTTGAAGCCAGAGACACCTGGTTAAAATCCTAACTGCACCTCTTAACTGATGTGCAACTTTGATAACGACTCAATGTCTCTGAACTTCAGTTTTCTCCTACATTAAGTGGGGGAGGGGGTAATACTTACCTCATAGGATATGTTAATTAATATAATGCAATTAAGTAACATAATAAGTGTAATAAAACATAAAGCATACAGCAAAGCACCTCTTCAGTTCAAGTTAGACTACACTTAAAATTGGTCTAAAAAATTAAAATCTCTGGATGTTTCTTTATTAATTTATGTTTCAAGTAATGCTACACAGCTAATTTGGGGGGGAGGGTACTGGGGATTGAACCCAGAGGCTTTACAACTGAACCATCTCCCAGTTCTTTTTATTTTTTATTTTGATATAGGATCTCTCTAAGTTGCTTAGGGACTCGCTTAGTTGCTGAAGCTGGTCTTGAACTTGCAATCAATCCTCCTGCCTCACCCAGCCTCCCAAGTCACTGAGATTACAGGCGTGTACCACTGTGCCTGGCAATAGATAGCTTATTTTTATTTTTGATATACCATGGCTTCTGGAATTTTTATTTCCACTCTGAGTCTTGAATAGTTTGTCCTACCATTTTTTACACATTTCTACAAAGTGAATGTAAGAAGAACCCCATCAACTTGATTCTCCAGGGACCAGAAGCAAGAAGAAGTGAAGAAAAAGCATTCCCCACATCTGGGTATGAATAATGCCCTATATTCATGGGTCTATTAAGTAATCATAGTTTTCCTCTTTTTATAAATAGACACTGGAGCAGCATGAGATAACCATACATCAATGAGCTGTTACAATATTAACTCGAAGCAAAGAAACATGTTTTTCTTAGCCTAAGCTGCCTCAATGTGGGTAAATGTTAAGTTGCTGTTGGATTTTTTTTAACCCTGAAGATAATCAAATGTGCCTCAGGGGGAGCCATTCTCATCTTACAGATGAGGAAACCGAGACCCAATAAATGAAATGATCTGTCCAAGATCACTCAGCTTGCCACACCAGAGCCAGAAGTCTGACCCACCAATTCCAACTCTCACATTAGCCCTCTCTTCCACCAGGCACTTTTGAAATAAACTTTCAACCAGAAAGTTGTGATTAGTTTTTATTTTCTCAGATTATTGATGAATATGTCACACAGGACAGAAAGAAAAGGTTTGCTAAAGCCAAGACAGAGTACATCCATCACTTTCCCCCAACCCCTGTGCCTCATCAGGCTGTCACTGAAGGAGATTATGATATACCACAGGACTTCAGTGCTACACTCTTCATCACATCGCAATTTCTGACAGAGAAACAAGAGATGAGCAGAGCCTCCCTCCACCCCCGACCTGTCAGCCTCCAGACCAACAGTTCAGGGGACACATCTGGATCCACAGTCTTAGAGGTAATTTCCTTGGAAACACTGCCTCTAGCAATAATATCTACACCAGTGCTTCCCAAACACCAGCCCATGGATCAATGACAACCCATGATAAAGTTATCATTGGTCCACAGAGAAACTAGAACAATAAGAACAATGTAGCGAGTTGTTGATACAGCTAAATGTATTCAGTTTAAAGGACTGTCCTTTATTCTGAGATCATGTACTTTCCAGTTTCAATATCCTTTCTTTAAAAAAAAAATGTGAGCTAGAATTTTTAAAATCTCTTATTGGGAAAATAAAGATTAATGATGCTACATGATACCACCACTGCCACCATCATTACAAAGTAATTAGTCTGTGAATCCATAAACCAGGAAATCTCTCCTGTAAGCAAAGGGCAATGGAAGCAGTGTGCCTGGAGGCAACAAAGTCCCCACTGAGACAGGAGCACCCCCTGCAGAAGAGGAGGCTCTGGGAACCGCCTCTCACTGTCGGTGGTCAAGGAACTTGGGTCAAGGGGGCTTTGTAAAACCAGGTTCCAACATGGCACTCCCCACCCAAGGACATTCTGAATTCGGTCACATGGGTGTTCATTGTGTGATAGCTGGTATTTTCATTTCAATTTCTTTGCTTCCACTTTTCACATTCAACTGCCATCAGTGGGTAACCATTTCCTAAGTGTCAATTCTATCAGTAGCTTTTATATGAATTATTTTTCTTAGCTTTGTGAGACAAGCCTTTAAAGTATCTAAGGTTGCCATACCTGGCTATTGTACCTCACTGCTGCAAACTTTTTACAATGGTCTCCCAGATCTCCAATTCAGTCTTTCTCATCTGATTTCTGTGCCATCTTCTCCTTTAATGGAACATTTTGCACATTACTACTGATTAAAGCCCTATTTACATCCATTCCTTTCTCCAGCTTTAGCACCGTACACATTGATGTGTACAATGTCTAACACACAATGGACACTCAATTACATTTTTTAAATGAATTAATTAATTCAAGACCAATTTCCAAGGAGTTAGTCATAAGATCATTTAATGAAATTGTCAAAATATTGATTTTTTTTTTGTAAAAATGGACCTGCAAAGAAGACTAACTTCTATAGCTCATTATGGAAATAAGGTATAAGTGAGGTTTTCACCAGCAAAGATATTAAGAGAATTTTAATGAGATAACACACACAAAGCTCTTACACATAGCCGGAACTCCACACATGTTAACCTTCTCTTTCCAGCTTCTCTTCTGATTAGTTCTTCACTGGAATGTTTGGATAATTAGTTTTCCTTTTTTAGGAAATCTGCGTTTTTATTTTCACACTACTACTTTAAAAAAATTTTACAAAAACCTGAAATATCGACCCTGGATCAGGAAAGACACCTTGAAAGTGCCATTTTGCCATTTGTTAGGTTCTCCAGAATCAATACATACAGTACCCACAAGCCACACACACACACACAAACACACACACACAAACACACACACACAGACTTCCAAAGTTCCAGTTGACATGGGATTGCTAATTACACTGAGTATAATCTTCCAATTCACCGCATCTACATCAAATGCTTCTAGGGAACATTCACATTTGATCCAGTTTTAATATTTTTCCATTTTTGTATGTGCACACATGATCAAATCAAAAGCTTCTTCCAAGTAAAAATTAAATATATTTTTTCCTTAAAATGACGGCACCTTCAGGCATTCACAGGATATTAAATCCATGTGACAGGACTTTTAGAAACACTAGAAAAGCTACTAGTAAGAGAGCACTATTTAATTCTAAGAACACCTGGTAGTTGATAAATATTAAGTAGCCAGAAGACATTGATTATAGCTAGAAGCACCAACATCCCAAGAGTCATACAAAACTGTTTAGTATGTTTTCAAACGAGTCATTTTAAAATAAAATAACAGGCACAAGTTGCAAATCTATCAAGTTCCCATCATTTGCAAATTCCAACATGAATCAGATCTGTATAATTTGTTTGCAACAAATCACTAAATTTCTCCAAAACGTGTCATGTTATATTGGCGAGCATGTCTCTTTATGTTTGTGCTTATGTATTTTATTTACACCGCTCAGTGTAAAGTGATGTTTAATACCCATTTTAAAGCAAATGTGATCAAAATATATTTTAGCCTACATTCAACAACTCTGGAGTAGGCCAAAAACCTAGTACATTTTCTCCTCATTATCACCTCAGTGAGAGTCCTTTGCCAGGATCTGGTTAGGAGGCTTACATCTGACAAAGCTTAATGAAGTGTTAATGAAGGGAAAATGTCCCAGCCCATTTGGGGCTTTGCTCAGAACAGGTTTAAGTGCACCCTGGGAAAAAAACTTCCACAGTGGCTCTTTTTCCCCCAGGAGAAGACAGGTAAGGTGAGAGGTTCTAGACTTGGATTTGCCATCCTCTGCTTGAATGGTGTTGTCTTTTGTTCACTAAACTGAGGTTTAATCCTTATTGTCCTTATTTTAAAATTCCTCCATAGGTTTTTTTCATGAATTCCCATCCTAGATATTTGCCCAACCTTTCCAGTATGTCTTCACTCTTAAGCAAGTAGATTTTATATACACATACCTTATCTTCCCAAGCAGAAGTCTCTTCTTCCTGTCCCATCCCATCTAAGTTCTTCATTTAACTTAAAGCTCATCAGTCAAGGTCTTCAGAGAATGACTCTAACTGAGTCCTCTGCATTCAGTGTGACACTCTGTAGTTTCCGGACACCACCCACCACTCATCACCACTGCATGCTGTTCAGCAAGGCTCACATGATTCTCTCCCCTCACATGCAATAATTAAATTGGATTCTGATCCTGGTCCTGCCATCTTTGATATATCATTTAATTTATCACCATCTTAAGAGTGTGATGGAGATGATGGTAGTGTTTGCTTTTCAGACAAATTGAGACTTAGTTTCCCATTTTGCACAACTATGGTGAGCATCAAAATTAATACCAGATATACAAATTCACTTTGAAAACCATAAAGCATCAATAAAAACATGAATTGGTCATAGCTTTTGAATCTCCTTCCTGATCTCTCTTGTCATTTCCCTTTCCTTTCTTTTTGGAAGCCTCCCTACTCTTCCAGCATGAATCCTTGGCTACACATACATTTTCCTGCACACCTGAGTCTTTCCTAAGCATTTCAGTTTGAGGAATACTTCCAGAGGAGGAGTGAAAAGGGTAACCTTAGGGTACCATTGCTGAAGAAAAAGGAAGAGCTCTCTATGGCCTATGAGAAGTTGGGGCACATCATGTTTCAGAAGTTTTCTTTGCTGAGGAGTCCCAATCAGATAGAATTAACCTTATTCAAATTTCTTTCCATCTGCCTACTTATGATAACCATAGATTCATACAACCCCTAATATATAGGTTTGCTACCATATAGCCCCCCAATTCATTACATGATTATTTTATCAACATCTGACACATTTGTTAATATACTTTATCGATTATTTCAGACAACATAAAATATCAAACCCTCCCCCCACTCCAATCCTAAGTTCAATCAGCCCCTCTCCTCACTCTCAGTCAGGAAAGGAGAGACAGAAATTCATTGTACCATCTTGTCTGCTACAGTGTGAACTACTAGACACACTGAAATTCTGTTGAAGTTAAAGCCCTACCAGAGAATGATCTGGTAATCTGGGAAAGTAGATCAACTCCAGGAAAGAACTGACAGAACTGAGGTGTGGCTTCTGGCAAGTCACTTAATCTTTCTTGGCCTTAATGTCCTTTACCATGAAAGAAGGGCATCAGATTATGAGATCCCATGTAGGCTGAACAACCTTTGACACAGGAAGATGAGACGGTATGTTTGTCCAGCCTTCTGGGCAGAGACAAGAAGTAGAATGGAGTGGAGATGAAAATAGGGTGCCCCTTCTCAGGAATGCCCTTTCCTTTCTTTGCTGCTATAGAGAGATACAATCTTCTCTTTGCAACCCTCTAATACCAGCAAGGATACAGTTTAAAGATCCATAATTTGACCATACATCCTCATATCTTCCCATGACTCCTCCTTACTTTGTTTAGTGTTAATCTACTCACCCTGAACCCTAAACATTTTGGGTGGCTTCCTCCCTATTCATTTGTTATCTTTCCTTCAATCATCATCCTTTTTCCTTGGACAGCATATCAGAAACTTCTTAAATGGATTATAAATCCCAAGCCCTTCAGATCAAGAAAAGGAGTCTGAGAGAGAATAAGGGGTTTGCCCAGAGTCAAATAGCTATGGCTGGATAGAAAGCAAGGATGAGAACCAGGCCTCCTGGCTTGGTAGTTCAACTGAGACTATTTCCACTGCAAAATCTACTGCCATTAGATTTCCACTCGGTTTTATGGACCAGCCTGAAGTATAAAATCCCTAAAAACTTAATAGCAGCTTCCCTCTACTACATTGCCTACATGACCCACATTGTAAGAATAATTAGCCCCACTTCCTCTCCCTTCAATTTAAATATTGGTAGCATACACCTTCTATTTTCTATAATCATATGTATGATGGAGTATATTTTTCTTTCCAGTTCTTTGGCAATTGCGAATAAAACTTCTGAAGACTATATATAGCTGAATCCTACCTCAAACCCACCCAAACCAACCCTTTTCATCATATGAAGTGTACCTGCCAATTTGCCCAAGCTTCACCATCCTCTCGCTCAGCCAATGATGCTGGGATCCATGTGAAATATAATTAAGTCAGTTCTTCAGTTATTCTCTGATGCTTATGAATAATTAAGAACCATACATTTTCCTGGAAGCCACTCGGGGCCCAGAAAGAGTGAATGACAGGGGGAAATGGATCAGGAAAACTATCTGCAAAGGAAGTGAAAATTCAACAAGGGGATGATGAAGAAGAAAGAAAGAAACTGAGAACAAGGAACAGTCTAAGAAAATGGAACGAGAAGCATGAACCTGAGAGGGGGTGGGATTCCTAGAAAATGGGTAAAAGTAAAACGATGATTAGGGTGGCAACAATGTCACAAACAGAACCAGGGACAAGAGAGAAAGAGAGAGGAGCCCAGGCAGAGAGAGGCTGGTGGGGCAAACATGGGTCCAGGTGTTGCTGCTTTCCTTACTTCACAGCTGAGGAAACTGAGGCACAGAGGGGTGCACAGGCAAAGGTCAGACTAATGAGAAAAAGCCAGAATCTGAGCCTGAATTTCATCTATTATACTTAGCTTTAACTTTTTTTTTTGTAATGATCTCAAAATAAAGGTTAACTACATGTAATATCATTACTGATATCCTTTATTAATAAATTAGCATTGATGTTGCCACAGCTCCTTACCCAGATCCCACTATGACCAGGACAGGAACACAAATGGTAGCTACTGGAGGCCATCTCTGCTGTGGTGTGGAGGAGAGCTAGCAGGGTCCTACAGATCTAGGACACTTGTCCTCTGCTGGCCTCATTAAAGGCAAAGTTCTAACCAACTGAACCAATGGGCTACAGACTATAAAACTAATGTGTGACAGCTCCAAAAGTCAAGAGCAGACCACCTGGGAACTTTTAACTATGCCAGGTCCAAAGGTAGGCCATTGAGGGACCTGGACGCTGACAGGATGAAGCATGAAGATGGCTGTGTGCACCACATAAAGTATAAGTCATGTGGAAGAGTGGGTCACAGGAGACAGGGGAGAGGACAAGGTGAGGGAAGGACAGAGAAACGCAAGCCAGAAATGAGATGAGGGGGGGAGCAGAGAGCAGAGCAAGGAGGGAAAGCAGGACACAGAGAAGGAGAAACCAGAGAATCCAAGGGAGGAAGACCCAAAGAAGGACCCAAGTGCAAACAGGTTAAGGATTCAGTCTATGGGTGCAGTAGAAGGCAGCTGGGGATTCTCAGTGCAGAAAGCAGGAGCTGAGCCCTCTCTATAGGGTGGACAATTAAAGCAGTTTAGAAATTGCCAGAGGTCATCAATTAATGTGGCATTCCCCTTTCTTCTGGATTCTCCTCTATGTCCCAGAAGGAACTCTGGAAGTCCTGCTGCCTTAATAGATCTATTGCTCTCCAAGGTTCTACAGCAGGTTCTGGAGTGTCACCTGCTCAGCAGAGGACAATGACACCCTTCTCCAGTTGCCCTTTAGTGTTCCTGTTGATAGCAAAGGCCCCCAGCAGAGCCAAGCCTCATGCCAGGATTAATAAGGCATGAATGTGGTGGTCAGGAAAAGTACCTCCTACTTTAGATACTTACTTCCCTTATGGCCCCACAAGGTATCTGCAGTTCCACTACTACAAATGTCTTCCACTGAGTTACAATAGTAATGAGCAGGTCACATATTCACTGCTCCTATTTATTCAGACCCTGGAAAGGACTTGTATTATTTCCTGAGTTTGAAATGAAATAGGGACTTGTAAAGAGAAAATACAGGGGCTGCATAGAGGACAGACCCAGGACTGAATCAAACAGTATTCCTTGGGGAATCAGGGAGGTCAGGGCAAGGAGAGGAGAGTCCTCTAGGCAGTCAAAGGGAGAATAAGGGCACGGATGACTGAGAGAGGTAGGAGTTGTCAAAAGGGAAGAGAGAAAAGTGGGAAAAAGGAGTAAAGAAAACCTAGATCAAAAATACATTTTTTTTTTAAATTGCATTTTTTCCAGGGCTAACCACTGAGACCTGGATGACAAAGATATGGTTGCTACTTGGAACTAGCAGGAAAGAATTCTAAGCAAGCCCTAAGGCTACCTCCTAGTAGATAAGAAACCAGTGCCATATCCTTGGAACTCGTAGAGCATGACGTTGTAGTCAGCAATTTCACTGCTGTGACTAAAAGACCCAGCCAGAACAACTATAAAGGAGGAAAAATTTATTTAAGGGCTCACAGTTTCAGAGGTCTTAGTCCATAGACGGCCAGTTCCATCATGGTGGGAGAGTGTGGCAGAGGGAAGCAGCTTGCATGCTGCTCAGAAAGCAGAGAGAGAGGTCTCCACTTGCCAGAGACAAATATATACCCAAAGCCACGACCCAATTCCCATCTCCTCCAGTCACACCCTACCACTTCAGTTACCTCTCAGTTAACCCCTATCAGGGGATTAAATCACTGATTGGATTAAGACTCTCACAGCCTGATCATTTCTCTTCTGAACCTTCTTGCATTGTTTCACATGTGAGCTTCTGGAGGACACCTCACACTCAAACCCTAACACATGAGAAGATCCCACTATAATGACTAGTCAAAAGGAGCACAAGACACTAAATGGACAGAAGGTGCCCTTCCACCAGAGCATCCAGAGAGCTAAACTGTATCCTTAATCCCCCTCTCTGCTTTGCAGACTACTTTTCATAATAATCACTGAACTGGTCTCTCCTCAGAAAGGACTGAATTGACCAGCCACTTCTCCCAAGGTCATCAGCTCTTCTCTCTTACTGTCCAGTAAGACTTTCCCTTGGACCCACAACATGCAGGGCCCCATGGGAGAGGTCCCTGGCCCCAAAGGCCACATGACTTTCCTTGGTAAAAATGAGCCACCAATTTCATCTTGGACAGCAACAGTGATCAGAGAGCAGGGCATTCACAGAAGAGCAGTCCTGCTTCTTAGCTTTTTCTGACAGATGGGCTAGAGGCCTCTAGAAAAATGATATGGCAGGCAAGCAAGCAGGACAAGAACCCAGACTCTGGCCACTATCCTCTCTCTGTCCCTCAGAGCAGCCCTGCAACGGGTCCTGCTGCTCAGCCTGTGCCCTTTCCTTGGCACCACATGACTACAGCTGGAGCTGTTGCTGTCTGGGCTGCTGGGCAACTTCATCTGCCTATCTGAATAGTCAGTTCCACACTCTTCTCCTGCCTAGACCTGGGAATCGTTGCACTTACACTTCCTGCCTGAGTTCCTCTATCCCTGGGCTTCAACTCCAGGATTCAGACCTTCCTCTTCCTTCTAGCACCATCCTTTCAGAGTAGGAGACCCTCCTCAGTCTCTATTCAGAGGGGTGGTGGTGGGAGGGCTCTGGCAGATTCCAGGCAAGCAGCCAGCTGGGGCCAAGGGGAAGAGAATTATTCACAGGATCACAGATGTTAGAGATGAAAAGAACTTGCAAAAACACATCTCACTCATCCATCCCACCTTGCAATGTAGGCCCTATTCCAAGAGCATATGGCCTGTTCCCATCAGATTTCAAAGGATCTATCATTACCAATAAATACGTGCTCGGTGCGCCTTGCATGCTCTGCCTTGTCCCAATCATGAGGAAAGGAGAAAGGGAGACTCTCCTTCTTTGAAAGGGCTCTCACACTGTGTGATAAATTCACCTCTCACGTGCACTGCCTGAGCACACTTGGTTTATCTATCCCACCACCTCAACACAGACATCTGTTACTCACAGGGATATCATCCTTGCATATAAATGGGCCTCTGATCACTAGGGAGGTAACTGGAGAGTTGATCCTGAAACCCAGCAAAGAGAGGTAAAGCAGGAGAGGGCCAAGAAAGGGCCAGAGGAAGCTACCTGTGAGTACCCCTTCTAATTCAAGGAAGGAGTTCGGTCCAAGGTAACAACCATTCAAGAAGTAGTAAGCACAAGATTAATAGCCAAGACTGATAGCCATCCAGGACAGTGAGGCAAAGATACTGCTTGCTCCTCATTGTCCACATCTCTTCAGTGAGATATAATCTTGGACATCAGACCATGTCTCCTGACTCATGCCAAGGTATAAGAAAAATCCCTCAACCCCAGAAATGTCAGTGAAGAGTTTGGTCTGTTCCAGGAGTCAAATCCTGAGGATCCACTTGGACATATTCTAGGGTTGAGGGTTGAGGATCCACTCCTGAGAGTCCAGAGCCTGGAGAGAGTTGGAGCTGCCAGGCAGCTGTGGGCCAGGCCTTGTCAGATTGGAAATGGATCCAACAGTTTTATCCACCCCCACATCCCTTCTCCTCTCTTCTCCCTTTCTACTTCTTGTCTCTCATCCCACTCTCTTCTCTCCTTTGACCATTCTCTTGTTCTGAACATTTAGGTCCTAACAAAGACTGGGAAAGGATAGAATCAACTCTGCCCAAGCTCCAGTTGGTCCCCATTTGGGCAGCTGGGACAGCCTCCTCCCAGGGTGAATGATAGAAGGCCCAACGAGAAGATGAGAGTGTTCAAGAGACAGTGAAGCACTCTGGATGAAATCTATCTGAATGTCACAATAATTTCATTCAGTCAAGCATTCCAGTTTCCACACTACCACTATTAGTGTGAGACCATAGGTCACTTGCATTTCTAGTCCCATTCCATCATCTGTAAATGAAAGACAATAATATCCCTGCTTAAATCCTAGGTCTCCTTTGAGGGTCAATTGATTAAATGCAGGCAAAGTACCATCTCAGACCAAGTGTGACCCTTGAACATGTAGGAGGCTCTTGGTTGTTTAAAAGGGCATAAAATGAAACAGACTCCTCTATAACTCCATATCTAGTCCCATTCTCCTATTAAGCAAGGCACACCAGGATTTGAAACATATCCCAAAAGCATGTTAATCAATTTGAGACCAAGAATTTTAATAGCTCACACCCCAGCCGAAGACCAGAGACAAGAGAGTCTTGGAACCTAACACCTGGAGGCTAGTTCTGATCACCTCTAATTGTGCTGCCTCTTATTTCCATAGTGTTCACTCCCTTGTTTTCCTGTCACCTCCTCCTCATCTCCTTTAGTTTTTTTTTTTTCCTTCTTTCCCTAGTTCTTCTTCCTCCTTCTTAATCTTTATTAAGCAGCCATACAATATGTCCTACTGTTGAGAAAACTCAACAAATAGATCCCAACCCATCATAAACCTTTACAATCTGAACTACAAGACATGTTCAACTCACCACTCATTCTCAAATCAGGCTGTATCCATTGGGGGAAATTAACTAATTAATTAATTTGTTTATTTTATGTTATCAGGGTTTGAACTCAGGGGCACTTGGCTATTGAGCCACATCCGCAGCCCTATTTTGTATTTTATTTAGAGACAGTGTCTCACTGAGTTGCTCAGTGCCTCACTTTTGCTGAAGCTGGCTTTGAACTCATGATCCTCCTGCCTCAGGCTCCCAAGCTGCTGGGATTACAGGCGTATGCCACTATGCCCCACTCATTGGATAAATTTATAAAAACAGCAATTAGTGGGATTTTGCCCTAAACATTTTAAATCAAAATCCTTGGGTATAGAGACAGAGACTCTCTATGAAAGCAATAATAATAAAATTTAAAAACTCCCCTGTTGATTCTGAGTCCCATCAGTTAAAGAATCAATAGCATAACCTGAACTATATAAGCCCTGCTAAGCTCCTTTCACCCTTCTTTGCTGTATTTTTTACTCCTTCATCATGATCATTTCCTCAACTGATAATGCTGTCATCTTACTTTTTGAGAATATATAATATTTGATTTTATATAAGCAATGAGAACACAGGAAGTGCTAAGAGATTAGGAGGAAAAGGGGTTGGAGCTAGCTGGAAGGAACATTCGGAGAGTGGATCTACGGAGGCAAAAGACGTAGAGAGATACAGATGGAAGGCGGCGGAAATAAGAGTAGGCAGCAAGTGTAGGAAGGAGTGGTGGGTGGCAGCCACATGCCGCCACAGTGAAGCCGGGCTTCCCACGAAGTCTGTTGTCCTGGCAACGTGATACTGAAAGGTTAAAGGCTGCTGCTCCCTACAACTCTGGACATCATGTTGCCAAGACAACAGAATGCCTCTAAGACACACAGTGACAGGCTATGGGGACTTGGGGGTATGCCAGGAATCCTCAGTTCAAGGCAGGTTACCCTGGCTGACTGAGCCATGGCACAACTGCCAACTCCCAGTGTCCATAACCCTCACCAAAGAAACTCACCTTGACTGGTCCACTCACTGCCATTCTCTCTGAACGTCATCACCCCATTTAGGAAGAAAGGAGATGATACTGGGTTGCAGGTATAAAGACATGACCCAGGAACTGGCCAAGGGACACAGGTATAGGGGAATTCAAAAGGACGGGCAGCTTTTCAATTAGAGGAAAGTCAATCAAAGGGCTTCTAACTTTCTACATTGTTTTACTAATATATTTGCAAGTTTGCAAAAAAATAAATTTGGTATGAACAACAAAACAAAAACAAAACTATGAGTTTTTAATTCACCCATAGAGGTATTAAAAGAAAAGGAAACTTGATTCAAGAGAAATTTGTATTCTAATAATGGTGGAAATGATAATAGCAGCCATTCATTCAAAACTAGATGTGTATCTGCCAGAGTAATGAATGTCTTAAAAGTTATTTCATTTAATCCTTATAATAACTCTTTGAAGTTGATGAGTATTAAACTCTATCACAAGATAGGAGAAAATAAAGCACTAGAGTCGCACATGGCAAGAGTCACTGAGCTTCCGAAAGGTGGAGGCAAGACTCAAAGGGCTCCAAGGTACACACACCACCCCCACTGCTCTGTGCAGGCTCCATTGGAGCCTGAAGGCAGCTTACACCTAGAATGAACGAGAAAACATCCCATTCCACACAAAGACTTTCAGGCCCTCCATGATCTTCCCCTAGAGTCCCTCTTCAATCTAAGCCAGCCTGATCTTCCTACTCCTCATCAAAACACAAAAGCAAGAACAATAGAACATGGCCCCACTTCAAGACTGTCACATTTATTGTCCTCTCTACCAAAATATTGCACCTGAGATCTTCACAAGTCTTAATCCTTCTCATCATATAGATCTTGAGTGCTACCACCCCTCAGACCTTCCCTGATAATGCTTACTAATATAGTGCATGATACCCCTTTCCTACCATTTTCAGTAAGATGTTTACTGTTATCTAAAGAATATTGTTTGACTGATGTGCCTATTAATTGCTAGCCAATACTTCTAGAGGGTATGTCTCTCTTATGAACTCTTTTTCTGTGACCTTAAACTGTTCCTGACACCCAGTAGACACTTGTGTAGCACGCACGTGGGTTCAATCTCCGGCATTTCAAAAAAATTAAAACTATTTTTTAACGAATAAATAAAGAAATGAGAAAGAATACCATTTGCTAAAGGAAGTTCCAAAATCTCATATTGCTACCTTTGGAAGCTTAATGCGCAGATTAAAGGAAGTTGGATGATACCTACAGGACTATCACATCATATGAATTCCATGTTTATCTTTCAAAAAACTTTTAAAAATGTTTTCCTGTGTTCTCTTTTGAAAGGGCACAAATGAAGCCAAGATATCACTGTACCCCTGTGCCTTCCATGATAAAAAAGTTTGCTCTGCTACCCCATACTGCACCCCTAACCTGAGGCAGCCTTTTTGCCATATCTGTCTGCTAGAAATAAAGTGGACAGGAATTTTATAACTCTAGGTGTGAGAGCCAAGCTGGTTGCTGGTATCTGGCCAGATGTGAGGAATGAAAGGGTGATGAAGACTGCAGCCCAGGGAGCAATGAGGAATGTATCGCCAGAAACTAGGGAGATTAATCCTATCGTTCATTTTCATTAGGGTTTAAAACACTTTTCTCTTAATTGCAACCAGGATCCACTGCCCTGAAATAATGAATTCATCCATACATCTCCTAACTGTATATTAAGAGTTTAATACATGCCAAACTATAAGTAAGTTTCGGGGAACACAAGAAATAAAAAAGACGTCATTCCTGCCCTTGTGAAGTTTGGAGTCTAGTGGGATAGCCAATAAAAAGCTACCAACATTAATCGTAGCTGTGATGAGGACTATAAAAAGCATTGGTTGGAAGGGAATAAAGGGAAAAGCAGGAGTCTTGATTTTAGGGTAAAAAAGAGGAGACATCTGGAGGCACGAGGACCTCAGATCAGGATGGCAGCCCTAGGTAAGGTTTCCCGCCTGGACCCTGGGAGGTAGAAAGATGTTGACAATCTTGTTTGAATACACACTCATATACAGGCACATGCACACCCAAGAGAAAAGCAAAAGCACAAACAAGAACAGAGGAGAACAGAGGGGGAAGTACTCAGGCAAGGACACAAATGGCACCTCACAGTTCCACCTAGGGCCTCAGTGGTGGAAAGCTAAGGAGGCAAGATGACTGAGATTTCACTTTTATTTTCATTTCTTCTTTTTTAATTAGAGCATTACAATTGTACATATGGATGGGATTTGTTGTATATATTCGTACATGCATACAATATAACAATATAATTTGGCCAATATCACATCCCAGCATTTGACAATTCACTTTTTAGCAATGCACCTTGCATGGGGTGGGATATAAAGTGAGTGCGCTGCTTCTGTGTACATCACCTAAAGTGCACGTGCCCATTTACCACAGAGTTTGGATTGTACTGTTGATGGCTTGTATCTCTGTTTACTTCATTTATTTATTAAATAAAGGCTTACTGAATACTTCTCATTGACCCACACTAATTTCCACTACTTTTAACAACTTTAAGAGTCTATTTATCTGTTTTATAGATAATATAACTGAGACTCAGAGAAGTACAGCAATTTGCCCAAAGTCACAGAGTAAACAGGGAATGGATCCAGGAAATAACCTATGTCATGTGATTCTGGTGTTCTCCTCTGAACTATGATGTGCACAGTAGGTTCCTAGGACTGCTATAGCCAATTACCACACGCTTGGTGGCTTCAACCACAGAATGTATTCTCTCAGAGTCCTAGAGGTCAGAGGCCTGAAATCAAGCTGTGGGAAGGGAAGATTCCTTGCCTGTCTCTTCCAGATTCTGGTGATTTTCTTGGCTTGTGGCTCAATGATCCCAGCCTCTTCCTCTCTTTACCTAACCTGTGCCTTCCCCTCTTCTGTCTCTTAGAAGGACATGTCATTAAATTTAGGGTCCACCCACATACTTCAAAATGATCTCCTGGTAAGGTCCTTAATTCTATGTGCAAAGATTTTTTTTTTTTTTTTGTCAAATAAGGTCACATTTACAGGTTCCAAGGATTAGGACATCCACATATCTTTTTGAGGGTGACCATCCAACCCACTACAAACTGAATATAAAACACACAATCTAATGAGTCTTAATTTTTTTAAATAAAATTTGCTATACTGTGTGCATTAGACACTGCCTAATTATTCTAGGGACATTATTCTAGGGAGACAAGCGCTAGTAAGGAGCGGCCAGTCCCATCATGGGCCCATTAGAGAGCAAGGGAGACCAGTATATAAATAAGTTACAATAAAGCATAAACAGGACAGGAGCAGACCACACAGAAAGGGAAGTGGTCAGTCTATGAAGGTGGGAGTCAGAGAAGGACCCAAGGAAAAAGTTCCAAACTTCTCTTGAGAAGTGGACTGTGGACCACAAGGACACTCTGGGGTGTGGAGGCAGCACAAATGAAGGCACCGAGATGTCAACCCTCCAGGATGTTCAACAGCCATAAATAATTTAATATGGTTTGACATCACTGCTCAAGGGCAGGGAGGTTAAGAGAGATCCCGGAGAGGTGGCCTGGGACCTGATCAAAGAGGATGTCATATTCCAAGCTGCGGGCAGGCTAAGCAGAGTTTTTTTTCTTTGTGAAAATGTAACAATCCGATTTGAGTCTCTGAAGGATCACAGGTAAGCTTCCACAAAGCATGGCAGACGAGACAGAGTGCCAGCCCTTCCGTCATTCAAGCACGCATGGATGGGGCACCGACTGCCGAGATCCTGAGAAGGCGGAACTAACAAAGCTTGAAGACTGCTTGGAGGGAAGGGAGTGGTCTGGGTTGATTCCCAGACTGGTCACGACTCCCTTCTGAGATCTCACTTGGTTTCAATATTGCCCTCTGTCCTGGTTCTTCTTGTCCTCTCCCTATCTCAAGTAATTCTGGCTTACTTCCTTTACCACCCCGCCGCCTCCTCCGGCTACCGCTAAGGAGGCAGCTCTGCCCTTGACCCTTTTTTTCCTCAGTCCACTATTCACTCCAAGCCATCTCATCCACCCTCCCTTATAGTTTCGAGTGCCCTCTCCTTAAGATGAGTAGAAAATAATCACCTATACTATCTGTATGTTCAGTCCAAATCAATCTCCTTACCTGTAGCCCAAATCCAACTGCCTACTAGACATTTCACTTTTATGACCCACTCCTGTCCCAAGTTGCAATCATTCTCATGCCCACCATTACCAGATCTGGATACAGTTAATTATTATTCTCATCATAATTTCTGTGGTTAACACTAAAAGGTCAACAATGCTTCAGAAGGTCAAGGACAACTTGAAAATCCACTGAATTTGGTATTTTGGAGAAGGTAAAAGATGAAGAAGTAAAAACTGCAATTTCAGCTTATATTTTAAGGACCTGAACTATAAAAAGGAGAGAGGGAGGGTGAACAAGGAGCAATGAAAGTCTTCATGCTTGCTTGTTTATTAATATAAGGGTGATTTGAGTATATTTATGGGTCACAGAAATATTTTTTAATGAAGGTACAATTGATATTTGGGGTAAGAGTGCCTGACTGTGGGGCACTACCACATATTATGGGACACTTAACATGCCTGGTATCTAGGTTTTACATGCCTATGACGTACACACACACACACACACACACACACACACACACACATCTTTTTTTTAAAAAAATCCCTATAATTTCTAAACATCTCCTGACAAATCCTAAGAGGGAAGATACTTGGAATGAAGAATAAGTTGGCATGTAAGGAAAAAAAGGTAATAACTGATGAACCAAGATCCTAGTTCTGAAGGATAGATGAGGAGACTGGAACAAGGGTACAAAAGGCAGGTTTGGTGTGAGGCAGGAGAAAGAAGCTATTTGGGCTTTGGAATCACAAGGGCATTGGTTGGATTCCTGGGTTGCATTTAGTTTCTTTGAGAGTCACTGTCAAAGTCATTCCCAACCCTATTCCTTTGCCACCCCACCACAGAGCCTGGAAACCATCACAGGGCTGGCCATGGGACACTGTCTGGGCTCCTGAGATCAGGACGTGGGGACACGTTTTCCTTGAGTATGGGCATGATGCCTAGAGCTAGGGCAGCCACATCCTAGCCATGACAAAAGAGAAGCCCAGATGTTGGCTCTGACATCACTGAGCCATGAACCACCCCCAGCAGGCACTGTCTCCAGACAACCTGTTTTGAGACACCAACACCCACTTTGCCACTATGAGTCAATCACTACCTAAAGGTCTTGGGAAACACAGTTAAGCTCTCTGACTTGTAGTTTCCTCATCTGCAAATGCAGACACAATACATGCATCATAAATGCAATGAAAACACAAGATGATGTAACATATATAAAGCAACTAACTCCTATCAGGTAAATAGCTCAGAGCTTGACAAAAATATATGAGCATCAGTGTCAGTCATTCTCATCATAACCATATAACAACTTAGGATAATTAAACAGTTACAGCAGTAAACTTTTCTTGTTGTCAGAAAAGTAGAATAAAAACAGCCTCTAGAGTTACAGCAGTAAACTTTTCTTGTTGTCAGAAAAGTAGAATAAAAACAGCCTCTAATGTCACTCTCCTACATCCTGGACCCTTAACTTACAAAATCAAAACACAATTTTAAATGAAATGTAGGTGTAACCTCTACAAATAAGGCAAAAAAACAATCACAGAAGCCTCAGAAAGGGAAGTAAAAATTCAATCTTGATGTAGAAATCATAATCTATTTTTTTTTCAGCACCATGAGTATAAAATCTGTTAAAAACTGGGGACATTTAGTAAATAATGGTCCTCCTGTGTCTAACATATTACCACTTCCTACCTGGTACCTTTAATATCTCACACATTCAGTAATTCATGTTTTCTTCCATATCAACACTTTTGAATCTCTGATTGATCATGGATTCATACACTATTTTATTCTGCCATGCTCTTTAATGTTCTTGACTTATCTTCACTTCTTATATCCTACATATATCAGCCTATGGAAATCACAATGTCTCCTTTTTGAAAATCTTGGTAAGCTCTGACCATGTAACAATCAGCAATTGCATCACCACAGAGACAGAGTTGCTGCTCATTCACCAGGTCTAAAGTGAAGGGTATTAACATCCCAGTTCCTTCTTTTTCAGTTAATAGGGAAAATTAGGATCTCATTTTCCTTAGAATTTAGGTAACATCTGATGTATGAAAATACAAAACAGCATATGTTGAAGGCCTGATGTTTATCATGCACCAGGTTTCTTGCTTTTGGAACCGGGTATTGTTTTTGTCCCCATTTGGAAAGTTTGAGGCTCAGTGAGTTTAAAGAGCCCAGCTAAGGTCACAGGCTGAGAGAGAAAAGCCCAAGGGTCCTGGTCCCACAGCCCATGCCAACCTTCTCATAGACATACCACCACTTTCCTGAAGTGCATAGGAGAAGTGACACTCATGTGTAAGCTTCTACCTTTTATTTCCATGAATGCTTAAGCAATTTCCAGGTCTTTGGTTTTTATAAACATTAAGATTGTACCTAATCTTCAAGTGGCCAGTCTCTTGAAAATCCAGTTTTAAAAGAGGATGTTCTGGCCAACAAGAAACACATTTCTGCTGTGGTGCACACCTGTAATCCCAGTGACTGAGGAGGCTGAGACAGGTGGATCATGAGTTCAAAGTGATCCTCAGCAAAAGCGAGGCATAAAGCAACTTAGTGAGACCTTGTCTCTAAATAAAATACAAAATAGGACTGAGGATGTGGTTCGGTGACTGAGTCCAATCCCTGGTATCCCAAAAAGGAAGGAAGGAAGGAGGGAAGGAAGGAAGAAAGAAAGAAAGACATTCTTCAGAAGTTGATGGGAAGACCTGGAATATACATAGATATGAGGGTATAAACAGGGCAAAAAATTTAAAGTCAAGCATACCTGGATTCAGACTCCAGTCCCACTATTGTTCTAGCTATGTAACTTTGGTCCAGGAACATACCTCTCTGATTTAGTTTCTCCATCAATGGAAAGGAAATACTTGCATAAAACGCTTATTAGCATACTGCCTGGCAAGGGCTTAGCATGCCTTATTAGCCTTCCTCCTCTCCCTTTTCCTTCCTCTATATCTGGAGATACAGCATTTCTCATCCAAGAAATGCCGCCACACCACAGTTTGCAGAATACCAAGTCACAGACAAACAAACACAAGGTAACAAACTAAGAGACTTCAGAAACTCAGGAAGAAGCATAGGGTGAAGATATGAGTAACACAGAGCCATCGTGGTTTCCAGATGATGTTTGGCATGGGAAATCCACATAAGCAAATGGAAGGCAACAGTCTATTCACAGTGTCATACACTACTGCTGGTTCATTTGCCCTCCCCAAGTGAGCTGCCATTAGGTCAGGAGGGTGTAGGGGGTACAGGGAGAGAGGGAGAAGAAGAAGGGGGCCAAAGAAGAACGAACAGAGGCCATCTTCCTCATCCCAGTTAGACACCAAAATGTGGCTTTCTGCACAGAAACTGAGAGTTCTCCTCAAAGCATAACTTCCCAACCAAGCAATTTAGAAAGGGAAGAACTAGAGCAAGAGATTCTACAGTAAAACTATGTGTGCATGTCCTTTAATGAGTAATAATAGTCAGAGGCATGTTGTAGCCACAGGACTTCAGTCTGATCAACCCAACTGTTTCCAGACCCTGACCCAGACTCTGCACACTCCTTTCTCTCTTGTGACACTACAGTTTGGATCTTGCACCCTCTTGCCTGGTCCTACAGTAACATCCACCTTTCCTTTCTCCTTCGCTCCTCCTGCCCAAGTCATTTTCATTGACCCTGATGCCAGTAACAGAAAAACTGTCAAGGGCTGTCGCTCCCTAGCACCACTCCCTGTTCTCATCACCTGAAGTGCCTGTTTGCATGGTAGTATTCCAGTATTCCTCACATATTCCACCTTCATTTTATCTTCAAAATGTTGTAAAGTAGGTGGGATGAAAACAAAATTTGCATCTTATAAATTATACACTGATTATCACGTAGCTTAAGTGATCTGGTCACCCAAATTTCCAAAGCTCATCAAAATGGAGATGAAAACTTGGGACTTTTACCCCCTACTTCAGTATCTTGTGAGGCACAATTGTGTAATAGGGTTCATGGACTTCGAGACAAGTTTTTCTGGGATTTGAATCCCACTGCCATTGCTAATTGTGAGCTGTGAGATCCTAGATTAGTTACTTAACTCTTTGATCTAAAATGTGAAAATCCCAAGAAAGGTTTCAGTCAATCAGTAAAGAAACTTCCTAGAGAGAAATGGAAATACAGCTAGTTTTAGTTCATTATTTGGATTCAGATGAGCATCCTAAATCCAGGATCTCAGGGAGAATAAAAGCAATTATAACAAGACAAAATAAAACAGGCTTTTTATACTCAGGTGGGGAACTGCCAACAGGCACCTCATACATTTTTAAGCACTCTCTGTTACTATTCTAAACTGTCTTGTGTTTTAAGTGCCTAGCAGTTTTTTCCTGGTTGGAGCATTTCTTTAACTGAATATGTCCTTTTTGGCCATGGCAGGCCTCCATACTTCAGAGTCACACATTTCAGCCTCACTCTTCAGAGTCCTTTCTTTCCCAGACCCATCTGAACTCTTCTTGATTGTCTCCAATTTAGAATTGTCCCCACAACTGCCCATGACACTATTCAATTGTAATTCTTTTCCTGTGTCATGCAACCATCTCATTTCCTTCAAACTGCTCCACATGACTTTCTGCTTAACCTGCTAAATGCTACTCTGGACACTTGGTGAAGCACTAGCTATGTGCTTCACAAATCCTCAACAATCCAGCAAAGCATGTGTTATTATACCCACAATACAGTCAAGGAAAGACTGAATGTAAGGAGTTGGTGGCTAGGTGGAGATCCACATCCAGAAAGTAACAATTGAAACTAGCTCTGACTCTAAATTCTGAGCTCTTCTTTTCTTTTTCTTTGTTTCTTTTTCTTCTTTCTTTCTTTCTTTCTTCCTATTTCTCTTTTTCTTTTTTTTATACTGGGGATGGAATCTAGGGTACTCTATCACTGAGCTACATTCCCAGTTTTTGAGACAGGGCCTCACTAAGTTGCTGAGGCTGGCCTTGAACTTGTGATCCTCCTGCCTCTGCCTCCCAAGTGGCTGGGATTACAGGTGTGTGCAACTATACCTAGCTTAAATTCTGAGCTCTTAATAGTTCTTCTCTACTCTCATGCTTCTCTCTGCCATAATACAAAGTATATTTCTTCATGATGAAAGCAGAACACTAATTAATGCTTTTATTGATTAACTAGTATATGAGAAGTGAGTACATGTTATCTGACCAGATGCTGAAGTGATGAACTGTGTCTTTATTTCATCAAAAATCTAATAGTGCTCTTTCCTATATTAAAAGTTCCTTAAATATAGGAACTTTGTGCCTATAATGCAGTCTTCCACAACAGCACTTAATAAGTGGGTTATATTCTAAACAAACTAACAAAAAAAGTTAAAGCAGCAATTCCTGCCTCCTGAAGGGGGAAATAAAGTGAAAGGTTTATTCACTACCCTTTGGAAGGTTACTGTAAGTCTCAAACACAGCTGAGTCAGTGGTCACAGATGTCCTGTATCATACCCAGCTTCAAACATTTGGTCTTTTTGCCCCATTGTCAATACATAGTCGTCAGCCTGTGCTTCTCCATTCTGTTTATAAAATATGGTCATGCTATTTAAAAATATACTTCTACTTTTTAAAAAATGATGGCCTTTTTGAGGTGTTTCATTTTTGAAACTTGCTCTGAAGACTTCTCTCTCCCAGATAAAGGGAACTCTTCATTCATCTTCATGCAAATCCTCTGAGTCAGTGAACACTCCCCTGTGCAGCCCCCGGGGACCCTGCTGCAGCCACCCTCCGGGTCCCAGTGGTTCCTGCCACCTCCTCCTCTGCAGCCATCTAGCCACTGACTTTCCAATCTCCTTCCTTTCTTTTTCCTCTTGCTGTCTACCTTTTAGAAATTATTCAGGTCAAAAATCAGTTAGATGTTACTTAAGGTATTTTAGGAAATTACTCAGATCTAAAAATCATTGCCCACCTCTTTGTATTAAGAGAAAGAAGAAAAAATGAGAGAATTTTGGGTGTGGTAGCAGTGGGGAGAGGAGGAAGGGAGAAGTGACCAGACTGGGATCTCATCACAGTTACCGGGAAGATCGCCTTACTGGATTCAGCTTTGTCTTGTGCTCTAGAAGGCAGTAGACAAAGGGCATTCTAATTTTTCTTTTTATAATTTTGAAACCAGTATGGAGGAGAACATGTATTGCCAAGGAAGACTGCAGTATGCCTTATTTGAAAGCTATTCGTGCACTTATTAGTTGAAGCTGATACCAGTTGAAGCTTCTGTATAGCAGAATGGTATAGGGAAGCTTCAGTGTACAATGAGTGCTGTACCCTTTTACACTCTTGTTAACCCTTTTTTGTAGATAGATTCCAGTACTGCCTGACTATGAATCAAGTGATGGATTACTTGCAGTGAGATGACATCCCCCACAACACACTATAACAGAGGAGAAAGGAGAAGGCAGAAAGGTTTATGAGACCTTCGCCAGTCTCATTACTTTTCTTGAAGGGCAAGAGAGCAAGGCCTTTGCAGTCAGAAACCAATGCTAAAGTGTGGTGGCCACTTTCTATAGGTCAATTGGAATGTGTTATTTAACTTCTCTAAGCCTTGACTTCCTAAGAGAGAAGTTTAAAAATGGCTCTTAGCTCACTGGGTAGTTAAGATTAAATGAGACAATGAATGAAAGTACCTAGCATATGCTAAGTACTCTCAAAACACCTAGGATGAACCAGGGAACAAAAGAGCTTCATTTATCACAGGAGCTGCATCTTAGCTCATAGTTTATATTCATGCTCAGAATCTGCAGGAAGTGGGGAGAGATGCAACCAATCAGTTTAGGCCTAACTTTTCCTACTGGGGGAAATAACACAGGGTGCACGATAACCCCAGTGAAGAAAACAAAATAAGTTTTACCAGTTGTGCTCTGAAGTACTTACTTATTTATTATCTAAAAATGTGGCTTTTATCCACACTGACATTCTTTAGTGCAATATTTTGCCCTCAAAAGTGCCACTACTAAAATAAAATATAACTGACAGGATGTTTTAAAACAATGTCTACCCAAAGTGAAAACTTGGTAGGTTTTGTCACAGTCAGTACATTTTCCATTTAGTTTATCTCACTTCCTGTAGCATGGGCTTCTCATGCCAGCACTTGTTTTCTAACATCTGTATCCGTGCCCGCGTGAATGGAAGAGTATTTCTCATAATGATGCGGAAGTTTCTCCACTTAGTACTTTCAACTTAACCTTGCCTAGTCTGTATGAAAGGAAGCCGACACAGAAGTCAGTCATTTCCTCCTATCGCCGACAGATGGCGGTAGTGGTCACGCAAGGTTATTTTAGTCTGCTAAGCAGCTGCCCTGTGGTGGTTGTGCAACGTGCTTCTAGTATCTGGGCTAGGTCTGAGGTGTTTCCAAACATCATTAACCCCACAGCATGTCTTTCAAATACAAAACTAAAGGTAGTTTTGAGAGTGATAATAAAAAGTTTAAGATGACCATGCCAAGGCAGAAGCAATTTTAAAAATCCAAAGTGATAAAAAAAAAAAAGATAAGCATTATACTTGCGGTGAAATCAATCGCAAAGGACGATACCTGTGTGAAAAGTTCTGTACCTAATTAATGAACATTAATAAATAAAGCAAGGAATAATAACTGAGAAATTAAAAAGTATACTGACAAAACATAATCAAACACAAAACAAAGCACCTTTTCTGTAGTTAAGAGACAAACACAAATGTCACATGATGAGTCTATCATTAGACAATCTAACATTAGTGCACAAGAGACTAGGATTTATTTAAGATTTTCAAGCAGTAGTTCTCAACTGCATGGGAGAATCACCTGGGGAGCTTTTCAAAATCCTGAAGCCCAGGCCAATCATCAGAATATCTGTGGGCAGGACCCAGACATCAGTAGTGTTGAGAGTACTTCATTGATTTCAGTGTGCAACCAACGCAAAGAGCCATCGCTTAAATCTAAGCAGGGGAAAACTCAGTTGCTACTCATTACAGAGATTAAAAGCCTTTTGAATGTGTGCAGACATGTGTGATGAGCATGGACACCTTCTCTTCCCTATGACATTTGCATCTTCATGGAGAGAAATTACCTGCCTTGGATTTTTTTTTTTTAATATTTTTGAAACCAGTATAGAGGAGGGCATGTATCAACAATGAAGACTAGAGTATGCCTTATTTTGAAGCTATTCATGCATTTATTTGAAGAAAATGTATCAGAGCTACAAGCTTCAACATCTTGGTCATTTCGTGACTCCATTTACAAATAGACACACAAACCTGCTCTAAACTACAGAAGCTTCTGTATACCACTTTCATCTTTTTCTCACTTTCATCTCCAAACAACTTGACCAGTTCCTGGTCTATCATTCACTCAATGGATCCTACTTAATTTCCATCTTTAGCAACCCAGTTTTGCCTTAAAACAAATACATCATTGGATCCTCAGTACAATCCACCCAACACTGCTCCTGCCACCAGGTCCCTTCTCACTACAGCCCCCTTTACCTTATCTGCCATTATCATAGAGGAGCCCCCGTGGATGCCCAGGATGGGGGTAAGAGTCTGAGCAGAAATGAAGTCGAGGATCTGGGCAATGGCTTCCTGGTCTGTGTCATCAGCAAACACCACCCCCTGGATCTTTCGGTCAGACATGAGATCACAGATGCGGGTGATGATGCTCTTGGGGTCGGTCTCATTCATGGCTACCAGCTCCACACGGGGCACCACTGAGAGATGGTGGAAGTCATCTTTCTCGTGGGCATCCTTGATGGCCACCTCGTCTGAAGTACCCACAAGGATGACAGCAATGCCAATGCTGGGGGGGCTCTTCTGAGAACGAGCTCTGCTGCCTGACACAGCCAGGACAGCCAACACCAACCAGAACTTGGGAGAACAGCACTCTGCTCTGGGCTTCATCTTCAACTTGTTGACTCCCTGAAAACACAAAGGGAGAGAATGGTTAAAATTTGACCCACACTACAAAACCTGTCTCTGAAGAGGTTGAACCCCACAAGTCCCAGGCCTTATCTCCTTCCAGTGATCATCAAACCCAAATTCTATCAACTGTTCAGTCTCTTATCTCCCGTGATTGCTCAGCAGAATGAGAGAAAAATAAACTTTCAAAAGTCTCAGAAATCTTTGAGTTAGACAATAAAAGATATTATTGAAATAGCCATCAACCCCAAACAGAGACAAAGGAGGAGATGAGGATGTAGGTAGTCACACCCAGTGCACATGAGGAGTCTGTGGGAGTGGTTCTTGCTGTTGCTGATGACCCCTGACGCTCTGAGTACAACCCGTCCTCTAACTGATCTCGGTAGAGGCCAGGCCAAGTGAGCAGTAAAGTGGGCTCAGCAGAGGCTGTGAATAAAGTATGGCCTGGGTGAGATGGGCACAGGGAACTACTGTCTTTGCCTTGGGTTTGCCTCTCAGAGGACAACAGTCACAAAGCGCTTCTGCAACCCTTCTAGGATCTGGCTCTTAATATTAAATTACAAAGGGCTGGGAATATAGCTCAGTTGGTAGAGTGCTTGCCCAGCATGCACAAGGCCCTGTTCAATCCCCAGCACCACACACACACACAAATTAAATCACAAGAATAAAAAATACATTGTCAGTAGTTTCAAATGATCCTTTCATTTATCTTTTCAAAAACCCAGTGAGGAAAAAAGAAGAGAAATATTATCATCCCCATTTTATAGATGCTAATGCAAAGGCTCAAAGAAGCAAACTGACCTAAGACCATGAACCGTTTAATAAGTAAAATGATCTTGAACCCAGATCTCCTGACTTTTGTATTCTAATGTGTATTCCATTGTAGGACACCACACTTTCATATTGATTACTATATTATAAGGCATAATACTATTCTGATCTCTCTTTGCCTCAAAATATGGTACCTTTAATATTATTAATAGCTGAAGTAATATAAGGAATCTTTTGGAAATTTTTCCATTTTCTTCCTCCTACTGGCGCACAGTAGCACTGACTTCCCTGAAATGACTGGCTGCCTATTCCATGCAACTCAGCACTGTTTTTCTACAAAGAACGCCTGCCTCTCTACTTCTACACATACCCCTAAATCTGACACTCTGACCCAGACTAAAGGCACAGAGCTCCTTAGAACATAAGTACTGGTCATTTCTCCATGTCTCATCATTCTCCAAGAGCCCCTCATTTGAATAGAAAAGTACTGCACGTCACTTCCATTTAAATAGTCTTTTATTGTACATCTGTTATATGCCATGCACTGTGTTAGGCATTTCCTCACATGCAATCTCTTTGGTCCTCATGGGAACCCTATAAATTAGACATTTTATTCCCATTTCTCAAATGAAGAAACTGAAACTCAAAACAATTACGTAATTGTCCAAGGTCAATGGTGTTATAACACCAGAATATCAATCTATAAACAGAGCATTCTAACACTCTAAGGAAATATTCTACAAACTGTGCCCAGAACCAGAACCAGGGATTCACATTCTTCTGTCTGAGCAAGAGCACACAAACCAGGAGGAAGACGCTGCTTCCTATCTCCTGTTTATTTGGAAAAGAAGTGACATGTTAATGACCTAAAAAATCTGAGAGTTTGGCTAACAAAAAGAAAAGAAAATGATAATGAGGGTGTTGAATGAAGAAAGACAAGGAAGTATTCAGGTTGAGCAGACTGACTACAAAGGGCATTGATGATCCGGGAGTAAGATGCTGGGGACATTTTGTGGCTAAAGAAGCACAAAATCCAATCCAGTTCTTGGCAGAAATCATTTTGGAACCCTTGCTGTGGTAGTCATCCCTCAACACTGCCAAAGAGACCTGCATCGATTGCCCTGTCTCTCTCTCTCTTGCGAATAAGAAGAGTAGCTCCGTGGCTCACGCTTGAGCAAAGCTTCTTCCTGACAGTTTTCTGGCCTCCGTGTCTCTGTAGATACAGGGAATGACTCCACCAGTCCTGAAAATCCACACTGATGGGCTGTGCAGTCTAGCAGGAGAACCGGAACCCAAATTCCTCCTCCCAGAGTTTAAAGAAAAGCAGCACTATATGGAGAGTTGAGCAGCACTGAATATTCAGAGGAAAACAGTTGGATTTAGCACCTCAAAAAGCTGGGTACAAAAAATACATATAATCTGCTTGATTCCAAGGAGTGGTTCTCGAGGAGAACTAAAAGATTTAGAATTTGGCAAAACTCGCAGCTAACTTCATTCCACTGGGATTTTTAATCCTACAGTTACAAGTCCCTAAATTAGATTCCTTCACATTTAAAAGTGGTCCACTCGGCCATGACAGTTTATTAACTTTAATGCACTCTACACTCTCCCACTTTGAGGTTTTATTTGCTCTCTTTAAAATATCTCTTGTGTTTCTCTATTTCTTCTCACACAATATATTACACTTTGTTATGCAATGGCTGCTGGTGACACTCAAAGAATAGAATCTGGTTTTACGGAGCATCTCTTTTATGCTCAGGATAGAGCAAAGCACTTTACAAAGCAATACATTATGGGAGATACCAGTGATGGAGGACCTGTGAGACAAACAAAGAGGCTGCTTTGAATACAAACTCAATTTCCGACACTAGACGGGAGTTGGTGGAGAGAAGGCATGTAGTCCAAGATAAGGAAAGTGGTGTTGCTCCCATGCTCAAACAGACCATGATCAGTCTTGCACCTGCTCTCTGAAGTTTCCCCCGTCCTCTCCACTGCACTTCAACCTTTCCCCTGAAGAACTGAGCATGGCTTCCTCTGGGTACTCACCAAAGCTTGTGCATATCTATCTAAATACACGTACCACTTTATTATAGTCAAATGATACTGTATCTGCCTATCTTAACAATGATAACCTCTCTGTGAGTAGGGATCTTTACAGTTCAGTAAGCGTTTGTTGAGCACCTGCTCCCTGCAGACATTGTTTTTGGTGCTGAGGATTCAACAGACACATGCTCTTCCCTTTAGGATCACAGTCTGGCAGAAGATTCAGACACATGAGGAGTATCTTATTACTATTTACATTCTTTGGGGTCTGACAGTGTCTCATACAATAAATGGGGGAACTGAATAAGTGGAAGCCAATATTGAGTTTCTCTCATTAAGTTGAATCATATATAAAACTGTTGCTATTATGAACATTATATATCTATACTAGTCCAACCTACTGTGTGCCAGATGTGATTATTGATGGACAATTTTCATATATTGTAAAATCTTCATAAAAATTAAAGGTCATTGTTTTTCCCTATATTTCAAATGAGAAAACTGATTTTCTGCTCCTAAGGGGTAGAGTCTATGTTTGCTGTATCCTCAGCACCAAAAGCAATATCTGCAGGGTAATAGGTACTCAATAAATGCTTACTGAACTGTAAAGGACCCTGCTCAGAGGGAGGTTATCAACTAGTTAAGGTAGGCAGATACATGATTATATAACTATAAAAAACTGGTACATGTATTCAGATCGATATGCACAGTATATGACCAAGATCACACAACAAACAAAGGAAGGTATCAAGTTTCATCCGGATTTCTTCTTTCCATTCTGGGGCCACCTCTCAGTACCAGAGGATAGTGAGTGAGTGAATTAATTAATAAGTGAAATCACCAAACTGGGTTTTCAACCAGTCTCACATTAACAAAATGCCCGAGGACAAACAAGTCACCTAATTAGCTTCTCTATTTCGTCATCGATGAAATCAGGATAATACACCTAACCTACATAAAGGAAAGGTTTTTGTGAAGATCAAATAATAATATGTATATGGAAGTGCTTTGAAGAATATAAAATACTCTACAGATGCAAAGGATATTACCTTTAAGCTTTTAGAAGCTGTTCAAGGAGCCCAGCTATTTATGAAAGCGCAAAGTGAGCATGTGGGAGGTGGGGGTGAGAGAATGTCAAACAGAGGCTGAGAGGAATGTTAAGAGGAACCTCACAGGGGGCAAGAGATATTAGTTCCCTCAGCGATATAACTTCCTGAAAAAGATGTCACATAATGGCCTCAGGGGAACAGCAGACTCCACTGACAGCTCACCAATCATGTAGCAGAATTCAAGAGCCATTCAGGCCAGGACCAGTGCTGGAAATCAGTGGGGCTCAGCATACCAAAATCATGCTATGAATGGAGGCATCAAGGGGCACAAGCAGAACCAGCCACAGGGCAGTCAGATTAGGCTGACTATTCACCTACTGCCCTCTGTTTCCTTGAAACTTGGACTGAGTGACCCCAAGATCTCCAGCAAGCAGAAGGTAACAGCAGTCCATCTTCACACCTTTAACTGAGGCAGCATATAGCAGGAACAGTCTATACTTGGCTCATAGTGGACTCTAAGGGACACACATCTGGGTGAGAATTTGGACTAACCTTCTCCCAGAGAAAACTGAATCCTGGGGCAATCCCAATAAGAAGGGTAAGATGTGACTTAATGGATAAATTTAAGTCAAAGTTCCCAGGCACCATCCTTTAATGCAGTCAGGATGCCATTTGGGGTGACTCGATTAACCATGATTGTAACTCGACAGAGAGAGAGAGTAATATTAGGATTAAAAGTGCTGGAAATATGCTTCAGGTCCAGTTTTCCAAGCTAAAGACAGAAAGCTAGGATACACAGGTCCTAAAATGTATCATAAGAGACATGATTGGGGGTATAAGGCAAGTGTAAGCCAGGTGAAGTGAGTGATGTAACCTTTTTGGAGGTCAATGTGAGAATATCTATCAACATTTTAATATCAAGACAAAATAAAATTCAAAGGGGACAATGAGAGATGTCATATCCTGGAACCAAAAAAGATATAATAATTACAAACATATTTGGATCTAAAAATACAGGCTTGACACATATAAAGCAACAACTAAAATTCCCATGGAAAGAAACAGATAACTCCAGCAGACAAAAGATTTGATTAAGTAAGACATAAAGCAAAAAGCATTAATTATGAGCTTGAACTAATTCAGAAATCTAGCAGTACATATGGAACAGAGAATACATATTCATCTTTTTAAGTACATGAAAAGTATTAAGTCTGCATAGTACAACAACAAATTCTAAAGAACCAACATGAAATAATTGCCATAATTCTAAATGTAACTAAATTTGAAATAAAATTTTTAAATATAGCTAAAAACATTACATATTCAAAAACTAAAAAAGTGTGATTAAATAACTACATTAAGGAGAAAATCATAAGAAAAATTTTAAATCCTTCAATAGAAAAACAATGAAAACACTAAATATCAAAATTTTTAGAGCTTAACTAAGGAGAAAAATACACTTTTAAATACAGTCATAAGAAAACAAGAAAATAAAATATGATTAATTTTCACTTATTAAATACTCAACAGAGTCAAGCCTAAAGAGAAAGGAAATAATGAAGAAACTGATGAAACACAAAGGAAAGAAAAAACTAAACCAAAACTGATCATTTAAAAGACATAGACAAAGTTCTAATGAGACCAAACCAAAACAGAAAAAAATGAAAATAAAATATGTAATTAAAAAGAAAATAATACATGTAATATAAATTTTAAAATAATACAAGTATACTATGGAAACTAGCCACTTTTAAATTTAAAGTAGAATTTCTAATAAAAATGGCAAATAAAGGGGCTCAGAAGAATGGAGAAAATTTGAACATAATAGCCATTTAAGAAAGTGAAATGCTTATCAGATGCCCAAACCTGACTTCACCAAAACCACTCTTACTCTTACTCTTCTACCTTCTGCACAACCACTCCAGCACCTCACCCACCCCAGCCAGAATGAAAGGAAGCAGGTTCAGATGGTTTTACAGAGTAGGTATGACAAACTTTTAAGGAAGAAATAAGTCCTGCTCATATGAGTTAAGCATAATAGATAAGGAAAGCTTGGTTCTAAAGTCAAGTAAGTATAATACAAGAAACATGATTAAAGGTCCCTTTCCTGTATGATCATAAAGGCAAAAATATTCTAAAAAAATACTGACTAAAAAAACACATAGTATATTTCCAAATAATAAGAAAATGATAAAGCCAGATATGGTGGTACATGCCTATAATCCCAGCTACTGGAGAGGCTGAGACAGGAAGATTGCAAGTTCAAGGCCAGCCTGAGGCAACCTGTTAGGAAGACCCTGTCTCAAAATAAAAATTAAAAAGGGCTGGGAATGTAGCTCAATGGTAGAGTGTGTGCCTAACATGTGGGAGATCCTAGGTTCAACCCACAGTACTGTAAAAACAAACAAACAAAGTAAATAATAATAACAAAGATCAAATATGATTGATAACAAGAATACAAGGATTGCTTAATTTTGGAATACATATCAAAATAATTCACATTAAATTATTAAAGTAGATATTTACATGAGTAATCTTTAAAAAATGAAGAATGCACATTTGATTAATGGAAACACCAATGCATATCAAAAAATGATAAAAAAAATGTTTAAACAAATAAAGTAAACTCTTCAATAGTAGAAAATAAGGTTCATCAGCCTTTATCTGGCAAAGTTACATCCCCAAAGTTTTTGATCTAATTCCCTTTGACATTGAGAAAATTCAAGGTTAATTTTATTAGAACTACTGGAAATTCTGGAAAATAAGTCAAGAAAACAAGTCTTAGGGCTAGGAAAGAATGAGGGAAAATGGGATTATATGAAGACAATAAAGCTATTACATAGAAAATCCAACAGAATTTAAGAACTACTTGAATTAATGTGAGTTCAGCAGTGTTTCTAGATAAATGATCCTCTTAGAAAGGATCAATACCTTTCTTCTAACCAATTAGAAAATATAATACTCACAATAACAAAAGCAACTGTAAACTATTCAAGAATTAACAAAGGAAGTTCTTACCAAGACCTTTACAGAGAAAATTTGAAAACTCTATTACAGGAGATGAAAGAAGATGTCCTTATCTGAACCAATAACAAAAGTGTACCATGAACCAAAATGTGTGATTAATTTAACTCTGCAGAACAGATCCAAAATAACTTTTTCATTAACATATTTTTTAAAAATTTAGGTTAAAGTCAATTGGGGGTTTTAAGTTACACTCTCTAATTCAGATTTATAGAACAGAGCAAATGTTGAATCAAGGAGGTGCTCTAAAGTCCACATGTTTAGTTTAGGCAATATATATGCTCACCAACTGTCTGAAGCATCACAGGTGTTAAACATCCAGGTCTAGTGACATTATGAAGTACAAGATCAATATGTATTTCCATCAAGGGAAATACAATGATACAATGACATCTATATATTCCGGGTATCTAGAAACCCATTTTCAATCCTCTGGATGTTCACAGGGTCTGCTAAACTACCAAACATCAGCTCAATCTGTAGAAACAACACATAAAAGGTGCAAACCTTTGATTTCAGTTGACATAGACCCTAACACACCCTTCTGAATTCTGTTATTCTCTTCCTTTCCATTCTATTATTACTATCCATTTAATTTTTAGAGCTTTTTTTTTAGTGTTTTTTTTTTTTTTTTAAATTTGTTCTAATTGGTTATACATGACAGTAGAATAATCTCCCTTGCCCTGCTCTTTCTTCAGAGAGGAGCAGGGTAAGGAATCTTGATAATCTGGGGAGTGTGGGCAGAAGCTAAGATGGTCACCCCATGAAACCAGTGAAGGAAGAACTGTCTACGTGGACATGCTATAAACACACCAACCCCATCTTTAATTTGGAGACCTACATGATAATAAACATAGCTCCTGCACACTGCTGCAATATTTACTTACCTAAACACTCCTGTGGTGAGCCAACCTCAAATGAACTTCAACATATCATAGCCAAATAATAATGTAAGTAGAAAATCAAAGAAAACAGAACCTAAGTTGCTTCTGGGAAAATGTTCACTCAGAGAAAAGCAAAAGAGATGGGAGAGAGGGGAAAGATATTGGCAAAAAATGGCCCAAACCCTTGATTCAACAGATGAACCATCAGGTCCTCCTACATAATACAAATAAAGATATCCTTCCTAAGATCACCAGCTCCCTTAGACCCCTAGAAGAAGATGCTTTCATCACTGCAAAAGGAAAAAGTGGTTCTGAATTTTCTGCAAAGATATTTCTGCCAAGTAGTTCCTAGACTTCCAATGAATAAGAGCCTTCTTGTTCTTACTTGGTCCAACCAGATATCCCACCTTAGCTCCTTCCTGCTTCTACACTTCTAGTGGCTAAATCCAGGTTCTTCCATCTGAGTTGCTGCTCTTCCCTGCTGCATGCATAAACAGAACTGTCACTCAAGTTCTTGACACAAGGGTTATAGAGATAACTAATTAAGAATTATAAATCACTTTACATGTGTGCATTTTAACAGAAATTTGTAACACAACATAGAAGTTTACCTGTACTCTCATCAGCAGCAACCACTCATGGGTCTTTTTTCTTTCTTTAATATTCTGCAAGGGCTGACACCAAAATTGTTCAGAGTTTCTCTTCTAACATCTGCACATGGTTCTTAATGATAATTAATTTATATGCCTCCGAGGACAGTGTGGGCAGCCCTGCTGAAATCCAAACCTTTGGAAACCTGATTCTGATTAGTACCATTTGGCAGAGATTAGGGCAATTGTGTGTGAGTTGGTTAATGACAAAATAGCATTTTCAAGTGTTAATAAAAATTATTGTCTTGTCACTGACTATTAGAAGGGAGTGGGGCAGTGAAATAGGTGGGATGATAAAAGAAGAAGCAGAGGATCAGGGTAGCAGGCAAATCCCATCTGGAAAGGAGGTCAAAGGAAGATATTGGAAGGACAACAGGGTAGGGGTGGATGGACCACCAAACCTACAGGCATCTGCCCAGAAAACACTGTTGCTGAAAGCTGCAGACAAACAGCCTGTGCTAAAGTGGATTTTAAAATGAGGGTGTTGAAAAAAGCTATTTCCAATCCCTCCCCAAGTGATCTTCTCAACAGCATAGGCACATTCCAAGTCACTTTAACCATCAACAAATCCTCTTCTGCAAACTGCAGTCCCAAGCAGCAATAATAACCAGATCATGTTGTGGTAGAAAGAGCAAAGCACTTTAGAGCTGATGGACCCGTGTTTAACACTTACTCTTGGTTTGCTATGTGATCTTGGATCTGTTTCTTTACCCCTCTGACCCTCAACTCCTTCATCTGTAAAATGTGAGATAACTGCCTTCTCAGAATTACTGTGAAGACTGACTCACTTGATGAATATTGACTGATCATTTTCCATGTGCCAGCAAATGTGCTAGATAAGCCCAATGATGATCCAATCTGCAAGGAGACTTCAGTCTAGCAGCCAAGACAGACACATAAACAGGAAACCGTGGCACCACATGATCAGAGATATAAGGGAGCATGCCCAATGTGCCCAATTATCACTTAATCCCACCTGGGAGATCAGGAGGGTAGTAAGCAAAGTACTAGTAGGAAATATCAGGAAAAGGAACAAAGTACACTGGAATTACAAAGATAATAAAACACTATTTAGAAGGTCCTCATGATACAATGAAGAAAGCAAAGACCTAAAGTCAAAAGAGCTGGTATTGAAACTTGGCTTTGACACTTACTTATCTTGAGGGAAAGGGAGAGAGTAACTTAGATCACTTGAACCTCATTTTCCTCCTTATAAAATGGGGGTTATTATCCTCACCTCAGGTAGTGTTGTGAATATTAAGCAATTTACTTGAAAGCATCTAGCAAATAGCAGGTACCTGATATTTATTCATTGAATGTGAATATACTCTGTTCGGAGGCAGATAAGGAGTTTCTTTCTACTTCAAATTACTTAGGAGTCAAAGAGCTCCTTCCCTCCCCCCTCTCCCTCCTCTCTCTCTAGCTTTAGTTCAATTCCTACTGACCTTAGAAAGAAGTTGTTTTTAAAAAGTCTATAGCAACAATTTGCTATCTAATATAAACCATATTTTAAATATATTTAAAATTCCAGGGCCAGCCACCACCTACTCCCTCCCATACACACACACTAGCCACTAAATAGCCATTGAATTTTACACAGAATAATATGACAACTTCAACTGTATCAAAATAGGCATCCATTGTATTTGGAATCCATATCTTCACTCACCAGTAGTATGGAAAAGGAGACAGAAATACAGGAAGGGCAGGCCCTGACTCTGATAAAATGGCTTTACTTACAAACCCTAAAGAAGTGAGACAGGGATTTATGTCTGTCTTCCTTATCTATCCCTGGTACTTAGCAAGGCTCTGGCATATGGTTGGTGCTCAGTAACATTTGTTAATGCATTAATGAATGAACACTGCCAATAATGAGCTGCTACTCTCCAAATTTACTGACATGGAAGTAAAGTCACCCTTCCAGGGTCTTCATTTCCCAAGCGTTGTAACATAAGGTGACATACCATGAATAGTAACACCATTTCCAACTTCTTGATATTATGAAGGGCTCACTCAGAGTTCAGTACTGGTTCGTAATTGCCTATGGATTGGGTGTTTATCATATGTGTACATGAGTCTGTAAATTAATGCCTATAAAAGTGATGTAGGTACATTTGTATAAATTAGTCCTCTTTCCCTTGACCTCTGTGTTCTAGATAGTTCTGCTAGTAAAACATGGTATCCAAAGAGGACTTAGCCTTCATTTCAGAGCCAAAGTTTAAAACAAACCTCTGAGACATACCTCAAGGACAGCTCTGTAGCCACACCAAATCCCTATGGAACAAAAGCTGCACCATTTGAGTTGGCTGGTTATCAGACCAAATCTAAGTGCAATCATTCATTCCCTAATTTAAAATGCTGTCTTTATTATTCCCACCAATATTGCATTTGTTACCCGTACAAATGATCATAATTAATTCTGAATTTGCTTCAATCCCTCTAACATCACATGTGCAACTGAATTCTGCTGAGAGCATTAATTAGGATGATACTTGTCTCTCTAATATTACTTGCCTTTCCTCTTCTCTCTCCTTCTTCCCCAATTACTATATGAGCAGAATGGTACCGAAGGAAGCACAAAGAATGGAGAGGATCCCAAAATTTTAGACCCATTGCAGTTTTGTCATTAAAAAATCTTGGGTGTCAATTTCCTTTTCTGTGAAAAAAGAAAATGGATCTTTTCTCAATATAGATTCCAGCCTTAAAATTTTGTGAATGCCTATCTTTCACTTAGCACTATGCTCTGCTCTGAGCCCTGGGAGCTGACCCTCTTGGACCCTATCAATGAGCTTCCTGGGTTTGGCTGACAGAAAGACTCCGAAGGAGATGAAAGGAAACAGGGAGACTAAGGCTGGGTGACTTTCTCTCCCTGCACCTCACTGCAGCCTGGCTGTGTCACCTGACTGAAGGTCACAGCTTCCCTGAAGAGACCTTCTCTACATGGCTCTCTCCACACAGTCCCCTCCAAATTGCAGAAATTGTTCCCACCTTCCTCCTTCAGGATGACAAAGCATGATAATTATACCAAGCTGCTACTCATTTCAGGACACTGTGATACTTCTGGTGGTCTCCGTACACTGTCTACACCTTGCAGACAGTATTCAACTCTCTTGCAGTTAAGCCCTTTGAGAGTGCCATCTGTTTCCTGCTCTGACCCTAAATGATAGTTTTCCCACAAATTTCACCATCGTGTCTACAAACTTCTGTGGTTCAAAGTGGCAAAAGCAAGACCTGAATCCCACAGTCACCACCTGCTACTGGAAAGGCTGCCACCATAATGCCCACAACTTATCCTTTGTCCTGGTCAGCGGCATTATAGGCAGCAGTACCCTCCAAGCCTGGCCCTCTCCAAAGAATGGATAAAAATCTGTAGACTTTTTCTAGAGAACAATCTTTAGGAACCAGCATTTTGAGAATAAGAAACATAAAGTATTGGAAGTCAGGAAAATATATAAGCAATTATCAGAATAACCACAGAATAAAATTCAGAGACAGAGTATTTTCACTAAGGAAACATGGTCATTCAATGAGGTTTTGCATCGCTGAAGAAACAAACTGGTTAATGAAGTCCTAACTTTTTGTTCTTCTCTTTGACTTGGTTAGAATCTGCTTCAGATTCAGCATTAGAACAATTTTCCCTGACTGTACAAATTACAAAGTATAAAGAAAGAAATATAACAACACAAGAAAATATACAGGTGGTGTCTCAAAGAAATTCATGGCAGGATGGCAGGAGTTTTTTTCCCCTTAATATGTGGAAAAGAAATTAGTAGAGGAAAAATGTTTGTAAATCCCTTCCTGTTGATAGTAGTAATATAGTTACTATTTGGTCACCTTCACATTTTACATTGTTTTTCAAAAGCAAATGCCTGCTCTCTGAATTGAGCATTTTGACTGTTAGAATAGCATGCATATCAAGCCCCAAATACCACATCGACCATCACCACCAAAAGGAGGGGGACAGGCTGACCCAGCCCAGGCCTCCTTTTCCATGTCTTTTTGAGGTCAAAAGAAACTCCTCATTGATTCACCTGACCGAGCATAGCCTGACAGAGTCACAAGCAGAAACCTCCACAATCAAACACAGGGAGTACCATCAGGGTATCTGCAATTTGGCCGTTTACGTAAGATTTTTGAAAACGTGACTTACAACTTCACATACCAAAAGTCCAATGAATCAACAAATCCTAATTGTGTGCACATCGTGGGAATCTCTGCAAAGTGTGTCAGAGTCAAGACTCAGCCTCTGCCACAGGATGGAACACCCCAGCACAGAAGGCAGCCTGGGAGGGAGTGAAAGGAGGCTATGGAGGTGCTACCAGAACACACAGCATAAGGGGGAGGGCAGGGAGAGCCAGCTCCAGGCTTGGGTCCTAAGGACAGCTGTATCAGGAAGCAGCTTTTGAGCTGGGCTGAAAGGCACCGAGGGTATCTAAGGTAAGGAGCCTGGCTTGCAGGATTGAGCAGAGAGACACAATAGCTAAACTGCACTAACTCACTAAGTCAGAAAGGCAGTGAGGCACAGCGCTCATGGGGGATAGCAGGCAGAGTGGCCTGGCCAGAGGCTAGAGTTTGTGGCAAGAGCAGTGGTGAGATAAAGCTGCAAAGGTATGCAGAGGAATCTGGATGCTCAGCTAAGGCGCTTGGACTTAATGCTAGAGATGTGACAAGAAAGGATGGAAGAACAGAATAGAAGGGGAAGGAACAGATCTCCAACCACTAAATCCAGTTCATTCTCAACTTCCAAGATGAATAAAACTGCAGCTGCCTTGAGAGTTGTTTGGGAGGTCAAGAGCTGACGGATTTCAGCATGGACATTCCTTCCCCACCTCCAAATACTAGTAAAGAAGCCACCACTGTGGAGAAGTTAAGATCCCAATTTTATAATGATTAAGAAACCAAAATGCTTATGAAAAAACATTCACCGAAGTGGTTTTGACTGAAATAATTCATGGGAACAGTTTTCTTACCAACATGAACATTTCCCTGTGGTCAACGACCCTGGGCTATTGCCTCAACCTGTCCCTGTACTCAGATTTCTCTTTTCTCCTCTCATTTCTGTACTAAGTCCATACCTTCTGCTCTTTCCTGCCTGTTTGATGCTCCTACTCACTCAGGCAAAGGTGGTCCCATAGCACCTCTGAGATCTTTCATCCTCATGCAGTGCTTTTCGGTTTTCAAATTCTCTACTTTGGTGGATACAGGGGTATGAGGTCGTGTGCATGTGTTAAAGGAGAATCTCATTTTCATTCATGTTCCCTCTCCTACTCCATCCCCTGTTCTATTCCTCAGCTTGCATCTTAAATCTGTCTCTTCTATTTCTTAAAATTTCCTCTTCTAGAGTTCTTTTTGAGCGTCTCTACACTTTCACTGTTCCATTTTACTGAAACCACCCTGACTCAAGTCACTAACAATATGTTCATGAACAATTCCAGTAGCTTCTTTTTTTTCTGCTGTTCTCATTTTCCCTGGCTGTGCGTGACAAGATGTCTCACCCTTTCCTTCCGTTTTACCTCTCTGCATTCTGTGGTCTGTTTTCCCCTGGAGAGCTCCTCAGGTCCCTCTTCCTCCATCCCCTTAACACCTTCTGGGCCACTCTTCCTGTCTATCCCGACACTTTATTTTTACCCAGGATTTAACCATGACCCCCACGCCTTCCCCTCCCCCAACTGAGCTTGTGACTCAAATCTTACTCATCCTTAACTGATTTAAAAAAAAAAAAAAAAAAGGCCTACTTTTACACTTTCATCCATCTGTCTAGTTGTCGGGCCTCACTCCAAGGCTAACATGTCTGAAACATGTTCAGAAGCTCTTCATGAGCCCTCATTGTTTTCTTTTATCTAATTTATATTGAGGTCTAAGTAAAACCCTGCAACTTTCTCTACATTAGCATCAAATTCTTTCTTAATCACCTGATGCAATGCCATCTTTTCTCTGGCTTCTTCTCTCATTGCACAACCAAAAATCCGCATCAGAATCACTTTCTCCTCATTCTACCTTTTTCCTCCTAGGAAAACCTGACATCAAGACTGAGGGTGTAATTCTTGAACTCTGCCTCCCACAAGATATGCTGAAATCCTGATACTGCAAGTGTGACTATTTGCTATTTGGATCTGTGCAGATGTCATAAAATGAAGATGGGGTCCTCCTGGGTTACGGTGGGTCCTAGTTCAATTCCTGGATCATGAGAAGAGGAAAGTTGGACAGAGATGGGGTGATGTAGCTGGAACCAAGGGCTGTCAAGGGTTGCTGGGAGTCACAAGGAGCTGAAAGAGACAGGGTGACTACATAGATGGTGTGCCCTTGAAGTTGACACTGATGGAGAGTATTTTTTGAAATTGTTTTCTTTCAGCAGACTCAGTTTTACCAAATAGTATTTTTTAAAAAGACACTAATAATAACTCACAAATGGTTCAAATTAATAATATATTACATAAAGTGCCTACTGTAGTGTTTTGTACATTGATGTCGAAGTATGAAGTTTTTTTAGATGAATTTAGTTATATCCTTAATAGTATTGAGTTGCGATTGTAGCTCCAATAAGGCTTTTTAAATGGAACTTATGCATATTCAATAATATTTTTTGTAATAACAGTAATATTATAGTTAGTCAAACATCAACAAATAAGTTGCTACTGAGCTACAAATATTTTGTACAAATACTTAGTTTTAGGTATATATGCTCAAAAAATCAACATCTGGTAAGACATTTTTTATTAAGAAAAATTGAAGATCAATAAATAATGTGGAACTGTAAAAAAAAAAAAAAAAAAAAAAAAAAAAAAAGACTGAGGGTGTAGTTCAGTGGTAGAGCTTTTGTCCAGTAGGCTCAAGGTCCTGGGTTCAATCCCTAGTATGGCAAAACAAAACAAAACCCTGATCTCTTCTCTCATATTCTCCTCTTCCCTTAAGAATCCTCATAGAGATGCAGTGACGTAGCTGGACAGTGAACAGCTGCGTTTCAGCCTCAACTCTGCAAAGTTTAAAGTAGGAGGTGCTAAGCCTTTACTCCTGCATCTAATGAATCATCCAGACCTTGAATTTCACTCATGCTTCTACCGTCCCATGAACTTGCCATCTCCACACCTCCTGTCTCCTCTCTCGGAGTCAGTGCTGTTCTTTCTCATACAATCTCCAGGAGATAGATGAGGAAATAACACAGAGATTAACTGGCTCCCTATGACCACAAACTATAACATGTGCTTCATTTACCAAGAGAAAGAGAACACAGCACTCGCTCCAGGATCCTGGGTCTATCAAGAGAGGTTTTCCCAGATCTATACTTGGGAGAAAATGGAAGGGCTCCATCAGGGGGCTAAGTGGAGTAAGAAAGCTCTCTGGAAATGGTTTGTACCAGAGAATAAATGAAGGGAACCAAAGCAGAACTCCCAAGCTAATCAAGGAGAGAAAAAGCGGTCAAATGAGCCGTAACCAAAAAAAAAAAAAAAAAAAAAAATCAATTTTTTTTTTCAAAACTGGCAAACATGATCTATATTTTATAGAGGCACTGAGACATTGTGAAAAAAATATGGACTTGAAAAAGATTTATATGACCTTAAGCATATCACTTAGCCTCAGAGAATCTCAGAAGTAGCTCATCTCTAAAATGTGAACATAATGACTGTTTTCAGGGATATAAGATTTGCACAAAAAACCAGGTAGGAAAGTAGTCTTTAAGTTGAAAGGTACTATTCTAATGTGGAGGCTGTTACTACTATATGAAACTGCCATAAATTATTCATTCATGCATACATCAGTATGCAAATTTTGACTAATAACAAAATCTTTTTTTAAGGTCCAGTTTACTGAGGCAAAATTTGCATGCATTAAAATTCACCCTTTTAGGTTTATAATTCCTTGAGTTTTTGACAAATATATGTAACTACCATCATAATTAAGATACAGAATATTTCCATCCCTCCAAAAGTTACCTCTTTCTTTGCAATCAATTTCCTGCCCCTATGCTGCCCCTTAAAACCACTAATCTGATTTTTATCTCCAAAATTTTGCCTTTTCTAGAATGTCAATGGAACAATACTGTATGTAGCCTTTTGTGTTTAACTTCCATCACTTGATATAATGACTTGTGATATTCCTCAATATTGTTGTATTAGAACTTCATTCATTATGGCCAAGTAATATTCCTTCATACAAATATACCACAATGTACTTATTGATTCACTATTGAGGTGTTCAGGCATCAGAGATAAAGATGCTATAACATTAATATTATAGTTCTTAGCATGGATGTTTTCACTTCTCTTAAGCAGCTCTCTAAGAAAGGGAATCCCATATTTTTGGCGAAAATATTAGTTATTGGTTAAGGTATTTTTTGTAAGAAATTGCCAAACTTTCCCAAAAGCTGTACCATTTTGAATTTCTATCAACAGTTTCTACACATTCTTATCAACCTTGTGTTCTTTGCTTTGTTCCTTTCTTCCTCCATCCTTCCTTTTATTGTTTTCTAATTTAATCCATTTTATTGGGTATTCAGTGGTATCTCATTATGGTTTTAATTTGAATTTCCCACCAACTAATGATCCTGAGGATCTTTTGAAGTGCTTACCTACCATCTGGATATCTACTCTGGTATAGTCTATCTGCTCGTGTCTCCTGCCCATGGGTGCTTTTCTGCTGAGCCGTATCCCCAGCTCTTATTTCTTATTTTGAGGCAGGGTCTCACTAAGTTGTTTAGGGCCTCACTAAGTTGTCCAGGTTGGCCTCGAACTTGCAATTCTCCTGCCTCAGTCTCCTGAGTCACTGGGACGATAAGCATATACACTGCACCCGATCTTCTGTCCATTTTTAATCTGGTTGTTTATCTTACTATAGAGTTGTGAAGGTTCTTTACATATTCTAGATACAAGTTCTTTATATGGGATATGCATTTTCCAAATTTGTCTCCCACTCTGACTTATCTTACCATTTCTTCAACAATGCCTTTCAAAGACCAGAAGTTTTACTTTTTATCAAGTTCAATTTATCCATTTTTTTATAGTTCATGTTCTCTGTGTATCTAGGCAATCTGCCTACACCAAAGACATAAAGACTTTCTCCTTTTTTCTTAAGCTTTTTAGCTTCAGAGTTTTATAGTTATAGTTCTATGATACACAGTAAGTTAATAAGTTAACTTTCTTTTCCCGTGGTATAAGATATGAGTCCAGATTTGTGTACACGTGTGTCTTTGTGCACTGCATATAGATGTGTTATTGTTCCAGCACCATTCATTGAAAAGACTGTCTTTTCTCCACTATCTTGTCACTTTATAAAACTCAGTTGACTATATGTATACAGAGATACTTATGGACTTTGTAGTTAGCCTAATTGCCACCTATCTCTCTCCTATGCTGTTTCATGGCCTTAACTGATATTGCTTTATAGTAACTGATTATCACATAGTGCATGTTCTGCACCTTTATTCTTTCATTTTAAAGTGTTTGGGGCTTTTTTACTTTCCCATATAAATTTTAGAACCAGCGGTTAATTTATACAAAAAAGTCTACCAGGATTTCAATTGAGTTTTTGTTGAATGGATCTATACATATATCTGAGCAAAAATAAGCATTCTTAATATTGAGGTGGACATTATATAAAATTTATCCCTAGTGGTGGTGCACATCTGTAATCCCAGCAGCTCAGGAAGCTGAGACAGGAGGAGCAGGAGTTCAAAGCCAGTCTCAGCAAAAGCAAGACACTAAGCAATTCAGTGAGACCATGTTTCTAAATAAAACATAAAAAATAAGGCTAAGGGATGTGGCTCAGAGGTCAAGGGCCCCTGAGTTCAATCCCTGGTACCCACCTACCCCCAAATTTATTCCTAAAATATCACATTTTGATATTATAACATGTAAATTCAATTTCTAATTGCTCATCAACAGTATATATGAATACAATTATTTTTCATATATTGATCTTATATTTTGCTACTTTCTTCACCGTCATGTTGCCCATGATTAAAGACAGTTTTATTTTTCCTTTCCCTTTTTTCCTAGACTTGTAACACTGGCAAAAGCCTCCAACATAATTCTTCACAGGAGTAGGAACATGGAACACCTTGTCTTGCTCCTAATCTTAGGAGCACTACATCAGTCTTTCACCATTAGACAGGACGTTATCTGTTGATGTTCTTTGTCAGACTGAGAAAGTCCCCTTCTATTTCTAGTCTGATAGAATTTGTTAAATCATAACTGCATACAGGTGGGATTGAGTTCTGTTTGTTCATTTCCTTTACTAGAAATATTCTTTTTTTGTGCTTATGCAGGATTTCTTGTAAGAACATGGTCACTTACAGAAACTTGAGATGAAGTGAGTAATGAATTTAAATTAGGACAGGTAGTATGTTATTTTGGTTAGAGTTTGTGAGACTGACTGAAAGATAAAAGTAAGAAGCCCCCCAATGAGGTTATAGCTATTCATGTAAAAGACAACCAGGCCACATAAAAGATTGCTGAAGAGATAATAGACTTGAAATTAACAAGAAGTAAAACAGTGAGATGCTTAGGAAGTGGGAGACTAAAATTGTACTAAAATAGACCCCACACCAAAATCTGATAGGAGACAATTTAGGAAAAAATATTCTGTGCATTTGGTTCAACAGCCATGTGTCAGTAGTATATAAATTGCAAAAAATCCTATGGACAGTGAAAGATAAATACTAAACCCCAGAAAAACAGTAGTCAGGATCAAAAAAAAAAAAAAAAAAGTAGTTTAAGTGTCAAAATGAAGGTGATATAGGAATACCACCTATCTCTAAGTCGAAAGCACAAATAACATTCCTAAGAACTTCCTGCCAGCTGGCTGGGGTTAGAAAACCCCCCAAACTAACCTTTTCTTCCCATTAATGTGAGAATCATCACTCTTTCTTCCTGTTCACCTCACCCTCTATACAAATGCTCTTCCCTGTGGAGGTTCCCCCACTTGCCTGTGTCCACATCCCAATCCCCATTCCACTCACCCCAGGGCTGTCAGTAATAGGATCTGAGAGGTGCTAGTGACGAGATCTCAAGGAAAATTTACCTGGGCTTTTACGTGTTGCTTTAGGAATCTAAAGAATGAAGTGGTATTCTTCATTTTCAATGAGTCTCAGAAACCGACTTTTGGAATACACCTTGTTCATAGAATGAAATATTTGTGCACAAAGGGAAATAAGGAGGGTGGAGTATTGTAATGGTTAATTTGAATTGTTAACTTGATTGGATTAATAGATATCTAAGATTAAGAGGCTTCTGGGTGTGTCACTGAGGGTGTGTCTAGGAATGATTGGCATGTGGGATAGCAAACTGAAGTAGAAACCCCCCTAAGCATGGGCAGCACTGTCCAATGGGATGGTGGCTTGAATGGAATAAAAGTTGGAAGAACAAGGAAACAGCAGCAGATGCAAGTTCTATTCTTCTTGAACGAGTTCTTGATTGCTGCTGCTATCGCCTGAGGATGTCAGAGTCTCACTCCTTCACTCTTCCAAAGTGAACTCTGCCAGTGACTCTTCAGGGAGTTTCCAGAAGTCTTTGGTCTCAGACTAGGGTAGCACTGTTGATCCCTCTTGTTCTGAGGTATCAGCATCATGGACTGCATAGCAACTGGTTCCTCCAGCTCTCCAGTCTGCAGACGGCCATTATGGATTATCCAGCTTCTGGACATGTAAGCCAATCTAATAAATCCCCCTTTTACTGTCATACTTCTTGTTGATTCTGTTCCTCTAGAGAACCCTGACTAATCAAGTATAAAGTTTAGTAGGGAACATATATCTAATACAGTGTTTCTCAAAATATGTCCTGTAAGCGACCTGCTTCAGAAACACATATATCTTTTAAAAAGTTTAAAAATCCATGATTCATATAGTTCATACAGAAGCTGCCTAAAATATCATCTGCCACACAGCTCCATGGTACCAAACTTGCTCTGGCTTTGACTAGTTCTGTGTTCTGCATCATGATGGACCACTTAGGAAAACTGGAATATCAATGTAGAAAAGTTAAATAAGTTAGCTGTGGGCAATGGACTCCCAAAGCTGAACAAACTGGTGGGCTGAGGCTATCATTTGGAGTGACTGATTTTGAGCAGAGGAGTAATGTTGAATCAGTAGGAAGAACAAGATCTTAAGAAGGAACAGAGATGAAGTAGCAGGAGGTCCCACAGTCAGTGGAGGAAGGAGACAGAGAGAAGCTGCTTGGTTCCTGTAGGCTGTCCAAAATTCACCCACCACCCTGCTGCCCAGGTTTCTCTGGAGGCCCACATGCTTTACCCTGTAGTAAGTCCCCTCATCCAAGTCAGTTACAGGGCCTTCAGTGTTTCTTAAACAAATGATTTAGCCTATGCAAGTTCCACAGTGGAGGGCCACAGAGTAAGTCCTCAACCATAAACACTTATCTCAGTACTCATTATGTGACATGCATGTACCAAATGCTTTATGTGTAGAAATTCACTTAATCTTCACACAGTTCTATGAGGCAAATGCTTTTATTTGTCCCACTTAACAGATGAATAAACTGAACTACAGAACATTTAAGTAACTAACCCTGGATTACATAGCTACTAAAAGGAGGAGCTGGTCACAAGCCCAGACGATTCATTCTGTTAATAACTACCCTATACATCCTCTCAATGCCACAACAGGAAAACATATTAAAGTTCAAACTGGAAATAATTACAAAAAATAAGCTGAAATGCTTTAGGAAACAGAAAGGATAGAGAAGAAACAAAAACACCAAATAAAAAAGAAGACATCATAGAAGTTTTTAAAAGTGATTTTACAAAATCTTGATTGATAGGTTAATACTTACACAAATACATACAATATAAGTGTACATGCAGTTCAATGAACTTTTATTAAACAAACCACAATTGCTGTTTTTAAAGACCTTCATAATTAAGTATAGAAAAATTCTCATAGAAAAAGAATGTTCTCTCTATTCCCACAACTAAAAAAATTAAATAAAGGAAACAAGGGGTAGGAGGAAGAGATACAGAATTTAATGGAACTCTTACAAAAGGCTATGAAAGAACAATATGAATGGAAGCTGAAGAATAAATAAATAAAAGACATCCAAAGCCCTAAAAGAGAAAATCTTTCATAGTCAAAGTGACCTGCTTTCATAATACTTGGGGAATTTATTTCATCCTTACTTACACTTATCTACTCATTCAGTAAAAGTAATAATTACAGAAAATGAGTAATGAAGCTGGAGAGTTGTGGGTCTCGTGTGTTTCTTTAGAGAATTAGGGCTTCTTTGGGCCACGATCTCTTAGGCATTTACTTCTAAAGCCTGCTTTGTGGACAGGTATTGCATTTATAAAGCTCTTTCCCTCTGAATGTGAAGGAAATTGTGTTTTATCCTCAAATATATGGTGGCAATGGCTCTGTCTTAGTGTCCGTGGGCTAGTCTCAGGAATGCATGCTGATCATAGCTCTGTCTTAGTAGTTGTGGACTTAGTCCAGAATGCAGAACACAGTCCATCTTAACCCATTTTACAAGCCTCTGTCCCAACTCCAAGTCAGTAGAGGCCTATAGGACACCCCAGGGGCAGAGTGCTGACCTGGCACGCACCAAGTCTGGGTTCCATCCCCAGCATCGATAAATAAATAAATAAACAAGTCAGTTGAGCTAACAATGAAACATCTGGATTGCTAATTGGAAAGAGAAGGCAGAAAAATTAAACAGGAAGACAGAATGAGGGGAATAAATGTAATGTAAAAAGAGACAAAGAGTCAGTTGTGAGTAACCCCAATATTAATATACAGAACATATCTAGGCACAGAAAACAGTTTTGCCATCTACCTATTAAGCTTGGTATAGGGCATTAAAAATGCTTTTATATTCCAGTCTGCTGAGGGGATTTTAGGAAAGCACGGTATAATTACCCAACTAATAACATTTAGTGCTTCATTTTCCAACTCTTTATAACCTTTACCTAATTAATTTTCACAAAACCTCTGCAAGGCATGCATGTATTAAACACCCATTTTGTAAATGGAAAAACCACGAACAAGAGGTTAAGTGACTTACCTAGAAATGAAGAGAGAGACTGGCATGTGAAATCAGAACATGAACAGCAGTAAAGCATTTCCGTTCCCCAAGAACATGCCAAACCTATTTTTCCCCCAAATCATTATGTTCTCAACCTCCTGGTTCTTATGGAATGGCACCAAGGACTGATTATTGTACTAGGAAAATTGGCATACACCTGGCTTTCATTCAAATGACAAAAGGAAGTGTGTTTCCCACAAGCAAATCTGAGTCCAAGAAGTAAAATATCCAGCAGTAACTGGTACAGAGAAACACCATCAGTGACAAAGCACCCCACAATTAGTCACTATCATTCTCCAGCCTTGCTGATCAGAAGACTTGCTGCTTCCTGGGCTACTAAACAAAGTCTAATCAAGGCAATAGGCTGGGTCCCTCCAGTTAGTGGGGACTAAAGAGGTCTTTCTACCCTAATTCTGTCCTACCTGTGACAGAAGGGGCTGAAACCTTGCTGCCCACCAGCCTGGGCGGATCCTGACTGTCTGGCTGACTCACCTTTACTTCCCTCTATAGTCCTCTACTGCTGCTGGAGGTTTGTCTTGAACTTCTGTCCACCAATCAGAACCCTGACCCTCTTCTTGGCTCTTGTCAGTTTCTTCCTCGTAGGCTAACACAGGTTCTTCATATTCCCATTAAAGGATGGGTTCAGACCTGAGTTTCTTGTGTCCATTTGGACCATGTGCTTTATTGCAATTTCCATCCCATCTCCTTCTGAAGTTCTCTCTACTGTTGGGTCAGTCCTGCTGTCCCTGGTTTCACTACCACCTTCATGTCCATTTCCTAATGCCTACTGCCAAGATCTCTAGCCCCTTAAAGTCAATTTTCATAGACAAAGAATGGGTTTGAACTCTGACAAAGAATGGGTATATCTCTTTCTTGGGAGGTTTTGCAATTCCCTACTATCAGAGCATCACTGCCTCCTCCTATCACCTCTGAGAAGCAAACTGTCTCAGGTACTCCTGCACCCTGAATTTCTGATTATTCTATAGTTTTCAAAAGTCATATTGGGGTTTTGTAAATTGGAGAGCTTAAACAGGGTCTCAAAATCTGACTGTTGCTGACTGGAGAATTAGCCTGTCCCCAATGTGCTCAGTGGCAGCACTATGATTTTTATTTAGGAGAAGTTCAGGGGAAGCAGTCTGGTTGGAGGAATTCAGGGCACTTGTTACAAAAGAGCATTTACACAGCAAACACTATTTTATTTATTGTATATGTTCACTGAGGAAAGAGAATGCTTCATGAAGGCTTGTAGATATCATAGGATTATGTTTCCCCAGCATCACCCATTAACTTTCTATACCAGTTTAGGTATCTAAACTCAAACATGGAAGAGGCCATGTGATGGAATGGATGGTGGAAGTCTGTTCCACAACCTTTAGACACTGTGACTCCTGTCCAGCCCAGTTAGGATCTGAGAGAAGGCAGTGTCAGTTGGGCACCAAATAGATGTTTTACTTTGTGAGAGGTAATGCCTTGGGCATCATGGACTCTAAGGCTGCCAACTCCAACAGGCCTAGGGCCCACTGAGTATCCTTCCTTTGCAGACAAGGACACTTGAGGCAGTGACTTTTCCCACCTTACACCCTAGCTACATCAGACAATCTCTGCTCCCTGTCCCTATTACTGATGCATGACCACCCTCAGCTGATTGCCATCTTTCGTCTTCTGGAATGTGATTTTTAAATGTGTTATGTATTTCATTTATGCAATGCCCTGGATACTGGATTGGAACACAATTGCAGCAGATTACACTATTTATTTTACATACTTGAAGATAGAGCCTCTTGAACTCAATATGCAAATGCATGTGAATAATATGCAAATCTGTGTTTTCTGCCAAGACTCTGGCATTTTTCTTCTGATGGGACTGTGATTCCTATTCAAGGAGGAAGAGCATCTTCTTTGCATCCCCCTCCATCAATGCTCTCCCCCTCCTTCCATCAAGGTCCTGACCAGCTTGTAACTTCACTAAGCTTCAAAGCCCTGAGAAAATTACAGGCTCCGCTGAATCACATTTAAACCTATAATGGTCATTCCATGGCATTACTTAGTGCCTTTCAATAGGTGTGCTACAAATGCAATGAGATTCACACTACTTCACTGCCAATTTGGAATTTTATTCTTAACCTCATGGAATCTGACAGTCTCCTTAGTAATTCTAAATTTAAATTTTCTCACCTACTGTACAGATGCAGCCATACAACCTTTCTAAAGAAAAAAAAAATGCAGTTTACAAAGCTTTTTAAAGTGAAGTTTACAATGGTGCTGGTAAAAAGGTGTCAGACAGGCAGCTGCAAAACTGAATTCTCTATTAAGCCTCAGAATAGTGAATTACATGTGTCTTGCACATGCTGCCAGCACCACCACCTCCACCATCATCACCATCACCAAAGAGGTGATCAGACCCAAGAGAAGCTACTAAAGAAACTGATCAGATTCAAAGATTATTTACCTACAAGGCATGTTTCTAAATTATAAAAAAATAAATTAAAAAGAATGCAAATACAAGGCAACTCTTGCCCTTTAGAAGTATACAATCTAATAAAAATCATGTAAAATAATAAAAATTACTAATATTCAGTTAGCACTTACTTTATAACAGGTATAAAGCTCAGCGTGTCATTTGATCCTCGTGACAACTCTACTTGCCCAAAATCTCACAGTTAATAAACAAAAGAGGCTAGATTCAACCCACAGAACCATCCTGTGACTCATGTACAAATAAGTGTTGAAATGAGTTGAACTGAAATTTCATAGTCTAAACAAATTTCATAGGCTAAACTGTCCCAAAGAACCAAGGTGAGATCCTTAAATTAATTCTCAGAGATGGTTTTCATTCAGGGTTATAATGACAGAGGGGAAAAAAGAAATCACAAGTTCCATCTCCCAACGGCCCAAGTCTAATTTGTATTTTATGCTTATATGTCAAATTCAATATAATGTCCTCATGGTTCTCTGGGCCTACTCCCTTTATAAAGAATATTATTTTTAAAAAACTATTTCAAATTGTCATAATGAAATATCATGCAGGATAGATTTATCTTCCCTTGTTGGGAATGGAATAAATGAGATTCCCTAAGTGATCCAGGAGGCCGGTGAGGCCACAAGATCCCTAGGCACTGTTAACCAGAACACCGTGCAGAATGAAGCTAACACTCTCATCCTCTCGAATGTCCAACATTTACTTTTTCCTCTCAGCTCTGCAGAATCAGTGGAGACAAGGCAGAAAGTGGCACATTGGATAAAGACACCTCTCCCTCTCGATACAAAATACCTTCAAAAACCTCGGGGCATATGGCAGATCCCAACCTTCCAACAAGAGTCCCAAAGGCCACTATGGTCCACATAAATCATACGGTTCTCTTAAGGACTTTGGGGGAGGAGAGGCTAGCTAGTTAGTCCCCCTAAAAATATACAATATGGACAAAATTTTAAAGAATGAATCCCAAAACTTACTCTAATTCACTTGACTCCTTATAAATACATTCTCTTTCATGAAACTAGTAGATTCAAAGCTCCAAGTAGGGAGGAAAACTTGGAGTCACAGCTGAGTTATGATCTGACCAAAACCATCCCCCTTTCCCTTGAAAATCATTGAGATGGTTCTGGGGTTGGTTCAATACTCAAATTGATTTGATCAACATTGATCAATGACTAACACTTGGCCCATATCTAAATGCTTTTGGACGAATAGATTTGATTAAATTGTTTTGAACAGCTTTTGAATTACATCTAAACAGTCATATTTTAAAATGGCAAACACTATTTCACTACTGTTACCAATACAATATTCATGGGACCTGTACACGCATTGATTCCTAATCATATGCCTAACTACTGAAGAAGCGCTGGTTCCTGCTTTTCTGTGCTGGTAAAAACAATGCAGAACACAAAGGTGGAGGAGAGAGGGTAGGAGGAGTCATTAAAAATGATATTTCCAAAAAAATTAATAACATAAATCCTTACATTGTGATGTCAACATGAAACATTGTGATTCCAAAACGAACAATCCATTGGAAAAGAGAAGGGATGAAAAATACCAAAATTTGGGGTAACAATTATTCTTAAATGCTTGTTTAGTCATAATGAACTAATGCCAAAGTGTAAAAGTTTAAGAAAATTACAGATACTCCCAGCACCATTAGTGACACAGAGATCTGTGAAAAGATATGCATCCATTTATCTAACTTTAATAGATATATACCTAAAACACTGTACATGTCACTCAATTCTGTAAGTTCAAGCCATCTACTCAGAAGCACATTAGGATAGCTTACTTTTTTATTTGGTACTGGGGATTGAACTGGGGCACTCGACCACTAAGCCACATCCCTAGACCTATTTTTGTATTTTGTTTTAGAGACAGGGTCTCACTGAATTGCTGAGGCTGGCTTTGAACTGAAAATCCTCCTGTCTCAGTCTCCCGATCCGCTGGGATTACAGGCATGCACCACCACACCCACCTTAGCTTACATTTTAAAACTATGATTTTGAGGAACTAATTACCTATTTTTTTTAAAAAAAAAAGCAGCCAAGGACAACAAAATACACAACTAAACATGACATTTTTAAAAGAAGAAACAGGTTCGCATTTATCTGCTTTATAAACTGATGACACAGAATTGTGTTCCTAAATGTAAGAAAGAATGTACTACAGAGACGAGTAGAAAAATCACAAAGGAAAAACTTCAGTTTACCCACATGGAAAAATGTTCAATATCAGCTATAATTATAGATATAAAAATTAACATGACAGCAGGATATAATGTTTGCCTACTAAATCATAAGTTTTTTTAATTTAGTTTTTAAATGGGAGTAGACAAGGACATGGTGGAATATGATACACTCACATATTGCTATGGGGAATGTAAATTGATAAAGACTATTTTGGAAAAACCACTTGGCATTATGGATCAGGAGGTTTAAAAATGTTCATACCTTTGACCCTGTAATTCAATTTCTGGGAATATCTCCTAAGGAAATAATGTAAAATACAGACAAAAAAGATTTATACACTAAAATGTTCAATGCAGTATAATTTATAATAGTGAAAAATTGAAAGTAATTAAATGGTTGACAGTAAGAAGGTAGTTAAGTAAATTATGCTATAGTTTTATGACAGAATGCTAAATAGCCTAAAAAATTATGTTTACCAAGAGTTTTTAATAACAGAAAAATCCTTATGCTTATGCTGTAATGTTAAATCAAAAAAGCAGCATAAGAAATGGTATGACTCCATCTATTTTAAAATACACAGAAAAATACTAAAAGGAAATATCAAAAGGTTAACAGTAATTGTCTTTCTTGGAATTTGAGTGATTTTTTTTTTCTTTCTGCCAACTTTTCCAGCTCTTTACAACTATTCCATAATGAACATGTTACTTTCATAATGAGGAAAATTAGCTAGTTATATATATGTATATTTCAAGCATTTATACCAGTCATTTGATTAAAAAAAAAAAAAAAAGAGAGAAGAAAAGAGGAAGAATAAAACTGAAATGAAGCAAAGAACTAGATTAATGAAGTATCAGCCTCTTTCTGTCCCCTTTTGGATAATGCCACTAAAATTTTCAAGGCCATGTTGTGATTTAGCAATCACAAGCATATGAAATATTTACCCCATTAACTGGATAAAATTAAGTGCACAAATCTCTCTAGGGTCACATATTTCCTACTCCAGACTTAAATGAATCACATAATGAATCATTTTGAAAAGAATCATTTCTGTAAAGTGAGAGTCATGATCTAAATTTGAGTTATCAAGTTTATATAAAGTGCTGCCTGCCTCCTCTTTTGTGTGGATTTAAAGACCGGTGTACTTTGTGTAAACGTGAATGTGTGCATTGTACAGACCCCAGGTCACAAACATTAGAGTGAGTGCAAGTTGTACTGGTTGATTTAATTCAGCCTCATCATATAAAGAAATGGAAGTCCAAAAAAATTATGAGGCTAAAAATGTTTATTAAGATCCTTTGGTCAGACAATGGCAAAGCCAATGTGGAGATTTCCACTAATATTATGCTGCCATGCTTATAGCTAGTACTATGACTGAAGACACTGGAAAGGTGAAATAAAGTTACAGGAATATCCTGGCCAGGAAATTCCATTTGCATTTTGTATGTCCCTTTATTAAAGGGACTCAAAAAGCTGTTGTGTGGCCGAGCTCTTCCATGTGTGTGGTCACTAGAACCACAATTACCAGAATAAACTAAGAGTAGAGGCTAAGGCAATCTCCGCTTTGTGGTGTTCTAAAATCAAAACAGCTATTCCCAAAATGTGAAAGACAGAATTTCAGAAATTTTTGAGAAACAACAGAAAAGGGGGTTAACATAAACTGAACTCTCTAGATAATACTTTACTGTTCTTGTACATTAGATAAGCTTTCCCTGGCTTTGTGATTTTTCTTTGCTGTGATTAACATATATAAAGTTTTTTCAGGGTACTTATTAAGCAAATTACCTGAGGGGTCTGGGAAAAAAAACTTTGAATGTAGGTTCAAGATCTTTAGGTCTTTTCATGTTATGCCAGTTCCTTGAACTTTGGGGTCTCAGGAGTTATCTATCTACTTTAAGTGTCTTGGGTCTATTATCAGGGGACTATTGTTTGTAACAGCAGTTGACTAAGTTCTAATTTAAACCACCTTGTCAGAAAACCTAAACTCCCTTTACTTTCAGTAGGCCTGTAACATGGATGTGTGCATATCATATTGTATCATGTTATATTATTTGCTTTCCATTACATTTATACTATTTAGGCAAATACAATGAAAGTTTTTTTCTGTATGTAGAAACTTAATAAGGATAATAAAATAGAAAGTGAAGAATGCAAACAGAGGATCACAGTGTGATTTCAGAGCTGAGGTGAAGTATAATAGAAGCTTTACCATTGAGGAGGCTCCTTTAATTGGCAATAAAGTCAGAGCTGAGAACAGCAGTATAGTGCCAGGGGAAGTGAGTAATAGTGAGGAAGATCAGGACAGGAGTGCAGAGCTGACGAAGCTAAGGTGCAGTTGAGCTCGGCTATGACAAGCCCACAGAGGACTGTAATTAAAGATCAAGGCAGACATTTGGAAGAGGATCAAGAGGAGGATAGGGTGTCCAAGGAAAAGAACAAAGTCTGCAATATTGCCACTGACCAGAGGGGCATGCAGAGATGGCAAACAAAGTCATGAAAATACGGGAGGGAGAGGGCTACAGTAGTGTTTGGAAAGCTTAAAACACATCTCCAAAATAAATAAAATGTACAACTACATGGCAATGACTCCCTTCAGTCATACAAAAAATCCATTCAGTTACTTTATTATAATCACATGATGACCTCAGGGCTCTGTGGACAAATGAAGTCCTTGGAAAAATCAAAGTCCAGAATAGAATATAAAATGTGTTGGTGGACTGGAGCCTTTTAGCTTTAAACATAAAGCTAACTAACACTTGATGAGCAAGTCAGTTTTACACACACTCACACTTTCATAATCTAGCAAGGATGGCAGGCAGAGCTGACATGGCTTCAACACATACTAGCAGGGTGACCTTGCAAAGACTGTTTAAACTTTCTGAACCACAGTTTTCTCTTCTGTAAAATGGAGACAATAATACCTACCTTGCAGAACTTGTGTGGGAATTAAATGAAATAATGTATGTAAAATACCCAAAGAGATGCCTAGAACATCTGCCCCATAACACATACTAGTTATGATAATGACTATGATCAGGAGGATGTTACTTACTTAAAATATGTAAATTTCTTCTTTTTCACCCTTTTAAATTACCCTAAAAGGGAAAATCATTCAGCTTCCTTTCCTCCCACTCACCTCCATCCCCAACTCTCAGAAATGGACAAGAACTAGGGAAAAGCCTGATGTGTTGGAAAAGTTTCTCGCTGACTGAGAGTATTTTCCCAGAACTCCTCACTTTAGTCAGTGTCAGACATGCATCTCAGGAGCAGGGAAACCAAGGCCTCAGCACAGCGAAGGCCTGTTACAGAAACTGTCCAGGCCATCACGTACTCAGTTAGCACACTCTGAATGGAGGTTTCCCAGTCCCACCCCCAGTGCACTGGAAAAGCCAAAAGCTACCCATAAGCAGATGCAGGGGAGAGGAACACCACTGCATAATAAAGAGCACAGATGATCAGCTAAGAGACTCCCGAATCTTTAATATTTGACAAGAGTCAGATTAAAATGTTAACCTCTTTACCTATCATTTCCCAAAGACGATCTCCTGAAGTCTTCTGCATTCTGTTTCAATCTATAGAAAATGTGGGCTCTCCCACTGAGCTCAGTGCCCTTGGACCCTTGGAAATAACCATGTGAACTCAAGCAAAAGACTTAACCCTCTGGGCCCTGGGTCTCTATCTAGAAAAGATGGATGTTTTATTAGATAATCTCAAAGGTTCTTCCCAGAAATAACAGTTTATGAACCTTTCAACACCCTTTTTAAAGTTACATCAATGAAGCAGAAAGAGATAGATAGCATTTAGATGCACAATAAGTAGATAATGGATAAATAATGAAATCTTGTTTTTATTGGGAAAAGTCACAGTAAATAAATATGACTCAATTATTTAGTTGTACTGGGAAACTGTCCTGGGTACAGATTATTGGTCCTTTTATCTCCCCTCCCACATCCCTCTGCCATCTTCATTATGAAGAAAGAATGGGTCACTTACACCAGCATTGACTCTACCTACACGGCTTGTTTATAATGAGAAAATCAGAGATGGAAAGGAAATTATGACAATGTACACAAGTTGAGTGTGTTTTTCTCCTCTCCGTGTTGAACTAACCACATCCACAAACTGCCAAGTGGGACCCATCAGGGTCTGATACTGACGTAGAAGGATTTGCCAGGTCATTCTTTCTATCAAGTTCCTCATGTTCTTGATTAACAGAATTAGGGAAAATAAGAATACTATTTACTATATACTTAATTATACGCCAGTCACTATGTCATGCCACTTATGCACATTACTGCCTTTAATAATCAAAGCTTATTGGAGACACATTAAGTAATTCATCAAAGACCATTCTAGTAAATAGCAGCTAAGAATTGGAACCCAGTCTTATCCAATTCCAGCCTACTGTTTTTAGCGACAGAGGTGGAGCACTTCCCATTTTGGCCATTCTGGGGCCACGATGTGGCCAGATCATCCTGCATGCTGGATCTGGACAGAACACAACAGGCAGTGCTAATGTGGTCCTTTCTTGGCTGTCTTTCACATTTTCTGGTACAAATAACTGCTACACCCTGACCACTTACTGAGAATTGTGTTTTGGCAGATACTGTGTTCAGTTTATGAAAGAATTATTTTTCCCATTTTACTGATGAAAAAACTTAAAGTTCAGAAAATTCAATGAGTTGCTTTAAGCCACACTAGCTTATAAAATGGAGAAAAATTTAGAACCCAACATAATCTGATTCAACATAAATTTATTGTAAAAGAATTGAATGCTAAAATGAAGAGAGTTAATCATATTGACACATGAGACCAACTTGTGAGAGGTTCCCTACCCATTTAAAGCAAAAAAAAGAAAAGAAAAGAAAATAGTAGCTTCTTTAAATTGGCAAAACAGCCTTTTAAAATAAAGACTGGGTAATGTGCAGTAGGAATAAGTAAGACAAGACACTATGATCGGCAAAAGTAAGTGGGTCAGTGCCAAGTTGAAGAGTGTTTAGTTGCAGGGCAACTGGTGAGGTGCCTTACATAAGCCTTGCTCAATCCAAATGAAAATGAAAATTGGCAGGAATGTCTAGAGGGGTGTCTCCTTTTGTCCCAAGCAGTTTTACTAGGCACACAGCATAGGGTTAGAATTGTCAGATATACATTATGGAATCTATAAATATTAGATTTGATTATTTATATGTCAAAACTATAAGTTGAACCCAATGGTTCTTCTGTAATTAAATAAGTCAAAAGGGGAAATTGTCAACTATACACTTCTTGTTAGGTAACATAAACAAAGAATAGCACAGTAAGATGTCAAGAACTTTTATTTTGTCTAATGCTGAAACCTAAGGAGATATAACTATGGCCACACTTTCTTTCAAGAAATCCAGAGATATGCTTTGTGGAAGACAAGGTATGCAAAGAGATTTTTTTTTTTACATTGAAAAATACTTTCCTGACTGTCCTCAAGTCTTTGAAGATCTCATATGATATATTCCTAACCTCATATGTATATATGTATCCCAAGAGGACACATACACACTATTCACAGAACCCAAAAGGGCATGTCTTTACCAGTTCCATGACATTTCCAGTCCACTGAGCATCCCCAAAATCACGTTCTTCCCTTTCTTTATAATTTTCATCTAATGACACATCCCTAAATAGTATGTTTCATTTTTTATAACATTGCATGTGTAGAATTATACCATATTTTTTCACTTTTGCTTCAGTCCTTCTAAACTGTATTTCTGAGATTTGGTTATGCTGTTGGGTGCAGTTGTGGTTCCTTCCTCTTAACGGCTATACACTGTTCCATTCATGGCAATACTTGGTTTCTTAATCAACATTAGAATGCAGATAAGAACTCTGGATTGATTCCATTTTGGGGTTCTCCTGCCACCTCAATTCCTGTCCAAGAACCCTGCAAATAATTTATAAGGTTCCCTAAGATTCAAATAGAATAAATAATGTCAAATTATTTTTCCAAATTGGGGCAATTATATTTCCTCAAGTAAGGTGGAAGAGCTCCTCTTATTCTATATTTCCAGAACATTTGGTATTGTCAATTAAAAAAAAATTTACCCAGTTGAGAATACAGTGGAAATGTACAGTGGTTTTAATTTACATCCTTCTGCTTCCTATTGAGCTTGAACATTTTTTCATATATTTATTGACCATCTAGATATTCTCTTCTGCAAAGGGTCTATTTGACCATTTTATTACTGAATTGTATTCTTTATTCTCATTAATTATATAAAAATATTCATTTCTTACTGAGGAGTCATTTCCATTGAGGTGGACAAAAAGTCAATGAGAATATATGTTTGCTAACTGTGAAAATATATATATATTCATTTCTTTATAAGTTATTTTATATGGATATAAATTAGGGGCATTATCCTTATATATTCTAGACATATATTCCTTTATAAAATCTAAATCAATGATATGTTAGCCAGTAGCCACTTGTGGCTAATGAGCACCTAAAACGTTAAATTAAATGCATTTAAAATTAAATAGCTATGTGTGGCTACTGGCTATTATATTAAACAGTATAGTACTCTATGAGTCTTGTCAGTTATATATCTTACATTTTTCCCACTATCTGATCTGTCTTTCTATTACTATGGTGTAATCTGATAGACAAAATGTCTTAAACTTAACATAATTGAATATATAAAACTTATCCTTTATTATTAGAAATATTTGTTATATACAATTTTTTTTCTAACTCCAATTTCATGAGATATTCCTCTAGCTTCTACGAGCATTTTACCTTTCACATTTATATTTCATATCTACCTGTAATTTATTTTTGTATATCCCATGAGGTGAGGAACCTAATTTACTTTTGTGGGGTAGATACCAAATTTTCCAAGCACCAATGATTAAAAATCTTTTCCCCAACAATCTTCCATGAACTTACATCATTTATCAAGTATATATAAAATGGGGCTATGTTTCAGAAAACTTTCATTCCATTCCATTAATATATTTGTACCTTCTTGCAAAAGTATGAATTTTTAAAAACAGCCTTGGTATCTGATAGAGTAGATCATCCCATTTTGATCTTACTCTTCAGGAATGTCAAAACAATTCTTAGCTATTTGGACTTTCAGATAAATTACAGAATCTATTTGCTAAATTGTAAAACGAAAAAAACTCTACATTTAATCCTATATTGCTTTAGTGAACTAACAGTTTTAAAACACAGAACTTGCTATATGAGAATATAGTATATTTCTCTTTCTAAGATTATAATGCTTCATATTATTCTTTTTGATCTTTGCAAGTACATTTTTTGTTAGCTACATCATATTTTATAACATTACAAACGATATATTTTAAACTTTCATTTGCAATTATTTCTGACTTAAGAACATAGTTGATTTTATATATCATATCTAACAACATTACTATAATCTTATTAGTTCTAATAAATGTTTAAGTTTTTTATTTCCACATACACAGCCATACCATCTGAAAATGATAGTTTTGTTTCTTCCTTTCTGTATTGTTTCTTCACTGTCTTAATTTCTGCCTCACTCCACAGGTTGAGACACCAAGACCGTTGCTAGAGACAAGTGGAAATGTGCTACGTCTTTGTTTTTAAATTTAACACTTGTGACATACCACAATTAATTATTATGTTTTTTTGTAAGTAGTCTTTATCAGAATAATAAAGATCTTTCTGGTGTATTAAGAGTTGATAATTATAAATAGATGTTGAATGTTGTCAAGTGCTCTTTTTTTATTTTGTTTTGGGGTGCCAGGGATTAAACTCAGGGGCACTCGACTACTGAGCCACATCCCCAGACCCTTTCTGTATTTTATTTAAGGACAGGGTCTCACTGAGTTGCATAGCACCTTGCTTTGCTGAGGCTGGCTCTGAACTTGTAATCCTCCTGCCTCAGCCTCCCAAAAAGGGGGGATTACAGGCATGCGCCATCATGCCTGGCTTGTCAAATGTTTATAATGCATCTATTGAAATAATACAATTTTCTCTTTTAATCCACTAATGTGATGAATTATAATTGACTTTAGAATATTAAACCAACCTTGCATTCCTGAGATGAATGTTTCATCATGATTTGTGAGTGATTTCAAAGACAGTTGGATCTGATTTGCTATATTTTCATAAGAACCTTTGCAATTGGCCTGAATTTATTTCTCATAGGGACCTACCAAGTTTGGTATTGAGTTTATTCAAAACTTGTGAAAAAACATACACTAAAACAAAAACCTAAAAATTATCATTTCTTTTCTTTATTCATAAGAAAAGTTTGTGTAAGCGTGAAATTTGTCTTCCTTTAATGGTTGACAAAACTTACCAATGAAGCCATCTCAGTTTGGCACTTTTTTAAAGAAAGATTTCTTGTACTACCAATTAAATCATTTTTATATATAATTTATTTTTTTCAACTTTTACAGACAGAATTTTGATTCATTGTACACAAATGGGGTACGACTTTTTGTTTCTATGGTTGTGCACAATATAGATTCATACCATTCATCTAATCATACATTTACAGAGGGTAATGATGTTTATCTCATTCCACCATCTTTCATACCCTGGCCCCTCGTCTCTCTCATTTCCCTCTACGTAAGTTCCTCCTTTCTTCTCTTAACTCCCACCCTCCCACCCCTATTACATATCATCATCCACTTATCAGGGAAAACATTTGGCCTTTGGTTTTTGGATTTGGCTTATTTCACTTAGCATGATATTCTCCAATTCCATTCGTTTATCTGCAAATGCCATAATATTATTCTTCTTTATGGCTGAATAATATTCCATTGTGTATATATACCACAGTTTCTTTATCCATTCACCTGTTAAAGGGCATCTAGGTGGTTCCACAAGCTAGCTATTTTGAATTGAGCTGCTATACACATTGATGTGGCTGCTTTATTGTAGTATGCTAATTTTAAGTCCTTTGGGTATAAACCAAGGAGTGGGATAACTGGGTCAAAAGGTGGGTCCATTCCAAGTTTTCTGAGGAATTTCCATATTGCATTCCAGAGTGGCTAAACCAATTTGCAACTCCACCAACAATGTAAAAGTGTGCCTTTTTCCCTACATTCACTCCAACACCTGTTATTGCTTGTGTCCTTGACAATAGCCATTCTAATTGGAGTGAGATGAAATCTTAGGGTTGTATTAATTTGAATTTCTCTAATTACCAGAGATGTTGAACACTTTTTCATATATTTATTAATCACCTGTATGTCTTCTTCTGTAAAGCGTCTGTCCAGTTCCTAGGTCCATTTATTAATTGGATTCTTTGTATTTTTGGTAAAGTTTTGTAAGTTCTTTATAAATTTTGGAGATTAATGCTCTATCTGCAGTGCGTGTGGAGAGATTTTCTCCCACTCTGTAGACTCTTTTCACATTGTGATTGTATCCTTTGCTGAGAAAAAGCTTTTTAGTTTGAATCCATCCCATTTATTGATTCTTGCTTTGATTTATTATGGTTTGGGAGTCTTGTTAAGGAAGTCTGATCCTAAGTCAACATGATGAAGATTCAGGCCTACTCTGTCTTCTATTTGGTGCAGGGTCTCTGGTCTAATATCTAAGTCCTTGATCCATTTTGAGTTGAGTTTTATGCAGGGTGGGAAATAGGGGTTAATTTCATTTTACTACATATGATCATAATATTTGGGTTTTCTACTTACTTGTAAACCAATATTTGTGAGCCATTTTCTAATAATTTTTCTATTTAAACAAAATTTTATAACCATCAGCATGTTTTCATCGTGATTTCTTAACTGTTCATTTCATATGGCATTTATAGTGATATCTTCTTTTTATTGCTTAGATCATTTGTGCTTTATATCACTATTTGTTGACCAGTCCTGTCAGAGGTTTATAAGTGTGTATTTTAAATAAAAAAAAGAAGTTCTCAGACTATATGTTTACTATCAATTTAATTTCCAATCTTTGATGATTTTCTTTCTTTTGCACTTTTTTACATTACTTCTCCTCTAAAATCATGAAACAGACATCTAGTTCATTAATTTTCAACCTTTATTTTTTAAAAAATAATCTATAAAGACCATGAATTTCCTTCCATGGACTACTCATCTGCTTCCCACATATAATGAAATACAGAATTTTATTTACTGTTCAATTTAAAATAGTCTCTAAACTTCTACTATTATTTCTTCTTTAACACATGAGTTATTTATTCCAAACATATGATATTTTCTAGTAACCCTTTAGTTTTTTATTTCTAGCTAAATTATATTAATCAGAAAGAATAGGGTTTTTGACCTTGATTTCAGTCCTTTGAAATTCACTGAGATGTGATATGAGTTCTGCTAAGTGGTCAATTTTTTAATTGTTCAATGTATGTTTGAAAAAAATTATATTTAGCATATTTCTATGGTAGTGTTTTCTCTTGCTCTCTCTCTATATATGTATACATACATGTATAAGTATATATACATACATATATATCATGTCAAATTTGTTATTCATATTAATCATAACTTCTATATCCATAGTGATATTTTGTTGCTGTTTTATAAGTGACTGACAGAAGTATTTTTTTTCTTTTTTTTAATTGTAAACAAATGGGATACATGTTGTTTCTCTGTTTCTACATGGCGTAAAGGCATACCATTTGTGTAATCATACATTTACATAGAGTAATGCTGTTTGATTCATTCTGTTATTTTTCCCTTCCCCCCCACCCCTCCCACCCCTCTTTTCCCTCTATACAGTCCTTCCTTCCTCCATTCTTGCCCCTCTCCCTAATCCTAACTCTAACCCTAACACTAACCCCTCCCACCTCCCATTATGTGTCATCATCCTCTTATTAGCGATATCATTCGTCCTTTGGTTTTTAAAATCTTCTGTGATAATTCTATGAATATTCTATATTTCTCCTTATGCAACTGCTAGTTTTGATAGTATATATTTTCCAGTTTGCTACTAGGTTCATATAATTTAAAATTCTTATATCTTCCTAGAAACCTCCACTTTAAGCAACTGAAGTGATCCTTCTGTCTAAATTGCTTCTTGATATAACATATACCTATGCTATATCAACATTATTTTTACTAATGTTGACATGCTATATGTTCTTCCAACTGTTTATATTCATTCTTTCAGAATCCTTATATTTTAGACACGTCACTTTATAAACAGCATATCACTAGTCTAAAATATACAATTTGATAATTATTTTTATTTAGAAAAAATTTAGTTTATATAATTATTGGGTTTATAGTTATCACTAAAATTTGTTTTCTATTTGATCTACCTCTCCTCCCTTCTTTTTTTTTCTCTCTCTTTTTTTTGCCTTCTTTTGGATTCTGATTATTTTTATCATTTTAATTTTCCATCTACTAATTATAAATTAGACTCTTGGTTTCTATTGTTTTAGTGAAAATGCAAGAAATTAAAACATATATACTTAAATTGATCAAAGTTTAAAGTTAGTTAATATCTTTACCCTTCTCTCAGAAAACTAAGTATCTCAGGATACTTTAACCACATTTTCCTCATTGCCTATTTTATTACATTTTTTGCTGTTATGTATTTTTCACTATTAGTATTGTAGTTATTGTCATATGTGGTTAATATGCAATTAGGTTCACTCGCACATTCATTTCTTTACTTGCTCTTTACTCCATCTTTCATCTCAGACATTTTATCCTGGGTTCCTGTTCTTTCTGCCTGCAGGTAATAAAATTTTGACTTTTTATTTTACTAATTTTTATGAAGTTTTACTTCATTCTCAAAAAATATTTTCACTTGTGTAGAATTCTAAGGGACTTTTTTTTTTTCTATGCATAAAGTTTCTATGATCCTCTGGCTCCTATTATTGTTACTGAGAATTCAGGAGTTAGTGTGCCTACCATTTCTTTATAATAATCTTTCATTTTTCTGTAACTTTTTAAAATATATTCTCCAGTTAGTCTATTTCTGCTGTAATATTATGATATAATTTTAAGACAGAAATCATTGAGATGTAAATTTAAAATATGTTGCATGACTCAGCACCCCGCACAGTCAGAGGAATGAGAAGTAATGCTCCATTTGTGTACCATGTGTCAAAATGCATTCTACTGTCAGGTATAACCAATTAAAACAATTTTTTTTTTTAAATTTTTAAATAAAAATAAAATAGACAACTGGAGAAAAAAAATACATTTATTTGTTTCTTAGCATCCATTAGACCTCTTGAATTGATGGCTTTGACTTTTTTTCTTCTTGCAGACTTATTTATCCATTCAGAAATACAGGTAGGTAAATAAAAATACAGAATTTTGAACCGAAGTTTTAAGTATGTAAAAATTCAAAATTGTTATATATTTCAAGTACATTAAACTTTTTGTCATTATGTGATCAAGGAAAATTTTATGGCATTATTTCTTCAAATATATATTTCTGCCTATGTTCTCACATTATTCTTCAAACTCCAATTACATACATGGAAGATAGGGAGGATGGTCTCCCCTTGCTGCCTTCTGGGGAATTCTTCAGATCCAGTCCACTGAACTTTCTTCAGGTATACATATACCTATCAGTTGCTAACCCTCTCATATGAATTTTTTCTTGCAGTTATTTTCATTGCTGTTCCTAGAAGTTCTAGTTGGTTCTTTTTACAAATCTAGAATGCTTTTCATACTTTCCCAGTTCCTGGAGACATTTTTCAGCTCTCCTTTTATTCCTTTGAATGTGGTTAAGGGTAGTTTCATAATATGCGCCTGGTGATTACGGATCTGGAGAATTTGCTGATCTGTTTCTAAACTTGTTTCTTCCGGTTCTTGGTGGTTTTGTTGTGTGCTAGTTATTTTTGACTGCTCTCTACCCTTGAAAATGGAGGGCTATAGAGTGTTTTCCAGCTGTCTAGGATGAAAGTTTCTTCCTCCAAAAGAGTTCAGCTTCTGCTTCTGCTGGGTGCTTAGGAGGACTACTAACACAGAAGCCCTCTGACTAAATTTACTGCTGGAGGGCTCTTGACCATCCAATGATGCACATACAGTGTATAAGTATTCCAGTGAGCCAGGTGCCAACTGAAGTTACAATTCCGCAAGGATAGGTTTTCTTTCATTTTCCCCATTCTTGGTCCCCCTCTGCTTAGTCTCAAGGTAGCTCTCCACAGAATTGCCTGGGGAATGTGACCACAGGTTCTGGTTCAAAAATTCCAGCTTAATATAGGTGGTTTTCCCTAGGGTCCCCACTTGGGCTGAGTTCCAAGCTTTGTTTGTGCCCTCTTTAGCCAGATCATCAAAACTGCAGCCCAATATCTAGTAGCTCACGATGCTTTTTTCTCCCTTTGATTTTAGCCCCATGATTCCTCATTTTCTTATAGCAATTAGAGGCTTTTAAAACAACCTTTTTATCCAGTATTTTTAAAAATGTTTTTGGCAGAGAATTGGGCTGAATAGTCACACTGCCATATTCCCAGAAGTGGAATGGCCATTGTTTATGTCTGTCGCTTAGCATTTCCCACTTTGTACCTGGTTTCCTAATTACAAGAAAAATCCACAAATCCACAGGCAGCTGAGACCTTGTCTCCTAAACTGCGGTGTCAAAGTTTAAAGGGTGCTGGTCATAGAAGAGGACTCTCCCACCTCCTTCCATCTCCTTATTTTACAGTTTTGCTACATTCAATTAATTACAAAAACAACTCTTTGAGTCTCAGGACTATTAGGATTATGGAAAGGCAATTACCCACGTGATGATATAGAGATGAATGGTTATAAATGGGGAAACGTTGGTTTTCACATGGCCTGTTGTAGGCAGAGAGAGGAAGAAAGGGAGAGTTGAAGATTTACACTACCAAAATCAACTCCATGTTGATGTATTCAACATTTCATGACTTGTGTGAGTGGACATGATGACAATAACTTCTGTATCTGGACAATCAGAACAAACATTCTAAAAATGCCATTGTCAAAATCTGTGTACAACGCAAGGAGTTCGTCCAACAGTGAATAGGATCAATTTATGTAGTGGTAATTTGTAATTTTAAATAATTCACACTTTCTATGTATAATTCAGATGCTATGTGCTTCACTCTTGCTGAGAATAATATTTGCAATAGATCTATCTTTGTGAAGATATTGCATTCCCTGTTACTCAGCCACTCATTAACTGTACAAGTTACTTATTATCTTTTAGTGTCAGACACTTCATTTGTAAATCCAAGGACACGGACATGAAGTTGTGTAAGATTCCTTCTGGCCTCACATTCCTACCAAGGATTTATCTAGAATAAATCCATTTATTCTAGATGGAAAACTATTTAAAAATAAGAAGCTTTTTGCATAAACTGGTCATATGCAACAATACGAAAGAATCTCACAGACAATATGCTCAGCAAAAGCCTCCAGACACAAGAGCACTGCTGTTTGATTTCCTCTATATGAAGCTCAGAACAGGCAGAACTTAGCAAAGGCTGCTGAAAGTCTGCATAGTGGTTCTATCAGGGCAGGGGATGGCATTTACCAGAAAGGGGCATGAGGGAATTCTCTAGCTTGTGTTACACATTTATCTTTGTGGTTACAGGGGCATATACATATGCAAAAATTCACTAACTTGTACACTTGAGATCTGTGCACCTGCACATATTATAACCTCAACTTCTTATAAACAAGGGCTCAAGAAACTGAAAACCATAGCTTACGTTCTTTCAATATTTCTTAAAATTCAGGATAAAATAATTCATCGTTTCTTTGAAAAGAGTGTACATGAATGGCATTGGACCTATTCATGACCATGAATGCCTTAATTGGAAATGAGTAACATACTTAAAAATTCTAAAACAGCACTTCATAATTTAAGAAAGAAATTCTTATTCAACTTTTGCCAAATCAGCACGATATCTTCATCCATCTGACTCCATGCTCCAGTTAATTTGAACTCATGATGTTCTATGCGTCCTTCTCCTAAACATCACAGGAATATCAATGCACTTAATTATTCTAGAAGATAAATCTTCCCAGTTCTCTACCAGCTCTTCCATCCAAGGGGAGAAAATAAGAAAATCATACATAAATACTCCAAAGAACTCCTTATTGGGGGAAAAAAGCACCTGATAGTGCTCAGTTGTAATAGGAAACCCTGGAAACTGTTGTCAAAATGTACGCTATTTTGAGAGCATCCCAGACTCTACCTATCAGTGCTATCACTGTATGCCTCATGCTGAGGGCACATGCCTGGCTTTATGCCAACTGATAACCATAAAAATTCACAAGATAGATACTAATATTATCCCCATTTTATAGGTAGGAAAATTAAAGATTAGAAGAGTTAGAAAAATTTTACCCAAGTTGATATGGCTGGTAACTGGCAGATGGTGGGCTGAATCTCACGAAGCTTGATGCCAAAACAAAAATCCTTAATCATTACCCTCTAAAGTCCTTCCTTACCAATGGAACGCTGTCTCCTCTTACCTCATGTCTAGTTCTGCTCTTTAGGGAGACAGAGAACAATTTCAATCCTTTCCTTGTGACAGCATTTCCCATACTTGAAGTCTACAGTTACATCCTGCCCTGAACTTGTCATTTTAAAAGTTAAATTGCGCCATTTTCTCCAAGACTTATTTCAAGTCATTGCCTCTTGTTTGAGACTTTTCCCAAGTACAAGCCAATATATTCAGCAACTGCATGGAATTGAAAAAAATATATTCCAAAGTGGCCTAATAGTGTACAAAACAAAGCACACAGTTGCACTGCTACACAACAGAAGGTCCACTTTGATGGAACCTACAACTGACTGGTAAGTAGCAGAAGTGATGAGAATGAGGAGCCCTGGGATTCCCTGTACACACTGTGCTTAGTATAGATGGCTGCTGGCTCTGTAATGAGGGCAGTCTCCAAGAAAGTGACATAACTTAATTCCCTCACTTCTTCTGCTCTCCTCAGGCTCATCAAAATCAATTGATGTTTTGGCAGCAAACATGGTAAAATTGTAGAGTTCCAAATTCCATGGCTCAGGCAGGCCATGTTAAAGAGGGCGTCGTTTAAAGTTGACTTACTACATACATGCGCAGACCTCCACATGGGAACCTAGGGTTAGCTGAGAGGAGCAATGAAATAGATAAAAATGATACCCACTCATGTGACCCCATCTTTGCTAAATACTACTGGGTTCAATGCAGGGAAGTCAGGCCTATTTTTTGTATTGAAACGTTCAGTAACAAGAGCACCCTCAGCTTAGTGCCACTGGAGGTATATCACTTGTCCTAGTGAGTCAGGCTCAAGTGTAAGAAGAGGGCAGGAATAATAAGTTTTGTTCTTAAAACCAGTAAAACTTTCTGGTCAGGCTCATCAAGGTCTGAGGGAAAGATATCAACTGGATGTATCATAACAGACACAGGCGCAGCACGGTCTGGTGCCCAGCACTAATGCTCTGTGAAAACATATTGCATCCAGCGACCTGACAGCTGATGCTTTACTTGTCCTGAAATGAGGACAGAGACTAGAAAGATTCAGGAAGAAAGGGCAGAAGAAAGGGCCTCAAGGTATAGACAAGGTACAGACTGAAAGCAGAATTCAGTTATGCCTAGACTACCTAGGAGTAATGAAGATCATGCAACAAAGAAGTAAACAGGAGAGAGAAAAGGAGGCTGCAAATAAGCAACGAACTGACAGTGGCTATCCTGATTTATATAAATATGAGAACAGAGAAAAGAAACCTGAACTCGAAAACACCAAACATCCATATACAAGCCCTTGTTCTGAAGACCAGATTGATTATCAAAGATTACTGAGCAACAAAGACTACCACTTTCTCTACTTTGAGAAACTACATCCTATTAAATCAACTAAAATATTTATTTGGGAAAACTGAAAGCAGAAGCTAGATTTATGTTATAATTCGGGAATAGGTTTCACTCTGTTCAAAAGTTCATATAATTGAGATTTTCTTATAAAATTTAAACTTAGCCAAACTGCTTCTAAACCTGGTTATTCCATTACTGACAATTGTAATAATGCTCCTGGGGCTCAGATCTTATTACCATTAAATACTTAAGTATCCCTGGAGAGCTGAACGCTGCACATTGTAGATGGATAAACAGGTTGTGTGCCCTCCCTTGAAGAGCTTAGAGTCTTGTAAAACTGAGAGGACACACGCGTAAACACCCCCAAATTTCTTCCAGAGAGTATTTACAAGAATCAGTGTCTCTATAATAACTTGATGTTACGTGCGGGGATGAAAATTGAACTGGGCTTGGATGGAATGGGAAAACACGTGGGCATGATTATGATTATGCTAGCAACAGGCTGCCTTCTCTCTCCCAGAGAACCTGCAGCCCTCCTATCTGCAGTGAATCCTGTTGCCCAAGTTCTCTCTCCATCCCATGTCTCTGTCATTGCTCTGGCTCAACCCTTCACCTCTTCTGTCTGGATTACTGGGAAGGCCCAAAAATGAGCTCTGTCACCAGTTCCCACCACTCTGTACAAACCCTACATATCATTTCCTAAGGAATTTTTTTATATAAAGTGTACATCTCATTATGTCACTTCTCTGTTTAAAGATTCCTCAGCAGATTCCCACAGCTCTCAGGATATGGTCCAAAATTAATCCCTTAGCATGATATAAAATGATCTTTGTTTGCATCTTTCATAGCTTTTTACTTTCATCTCTTGGCATCCCTCATGAGTCCATTTACACCAAATGTATTGCCCTTTATTTGAAAGTTTTCCAAATTTTCGTGCTTGTTCACATCTCTGTGTCTTAACTCTCCAGCTGAAGGGTACCCAAGATACCCTTTCATTTCCTCCTTATCTAGCCATCAAATCCCAGTGTAAAGCATCACCTTCACTTACAAGGCATTTCCAAGCCTTCCTGAGTTTCCCCAGCCTGCCCCTCCTCCAGGTCCCTTTCTGTCCTTCTATGAGATCCTATAGGCACCTTCATTGTGACACTTAGCATCATGGTAAGTCTTGTCTGTCTCTTCCCCTAGGTCATGAACTCATCTGGAAAACAACTGCATCCCATTCATTTTTGTATCTCTAACATTTAACATAGAATTTACAAGAAAAGAGAAAATAAGGGCTAATGAGTCCAAAGCAGAATAAGATGATACTTTTGAATAAAGGAATGGATGATGAATGAACACCTACTGTTTCAGCCTGAGGGGACCACAGGAAGGATCAGATGTCACAGCCTGGGTGCCAGGTCCTCCCTAGGGACTGGGAGGAGAAGCCTCAGGAGGAAGATACAAGGAGACCTCTGCCAAGGACAGCTGATGAGTTCAGAAACGTTCTCTGATGCTGCAACCTGGAAAATAGGGGCCAACCCCCAACCTCTGTACAGTTTGTGTCAGTAGTGATTTTCTTTACACAGTTCTCCTTAGCTCCATGCTCACTCCCGGCAATAAATCAAAATCATGTCTTCTGCTATTCAGGAGGGTCCCTTGTCTTCTACTTTTCAGGAGGATCCCTTGTCTTCCATGGCTTCAAGGAAAGATGATGTCTTCTCCCACCCTTTGTCATGAATCCTAATCTACACCTCAGACTCTCCCTCCACCCCAATACACACAGAGACACCCTCAAAATGACAGGATGGCTGGAGGAGTTTCCTACAGAATACTTGCAATCAATCGCTGTGGTCTATCCCTTGCAGGGGGTAGATGAGCTGCAGACACACATAGGAAGGTATTCAAGTACCTGTTCACTTCAGGCTCTTTAATTCTCCTTCCCTGTTTTTTTCCATCTCCTCACATTATTTCTTCCATGAATAAAGCTTTTAGCTGGGAAACGGCAGGCTTGACTGCCCATGCCATCGGAACAGCTCTTCCACACGGTGTGGTGCGGAAAGGCAGAGGTGAAAGCAAGCCCAAGAGCAGGGCAAGGGAGATCGATTAAGAGCAGGAATCAATGGAGTCCCACGGAACCACTGCCCACCTCTCCCGGAGGGGACTGCCTTGCACAGAGAGGCACTCGTACCCTGAAAGGGCTCTTGGTGGGCAGCTCCTAGTGCTTCCCACCCCAGAAAGCACGGGGTGCTCATCAGGATGGAGCTGATGCTGCAGCTCTTCCATCACAGGCTGACATTCACTCTGGGTTCAATTTAACAGCTGTGTGCAGTGAATAATAACCAACTGGGGTCTCCTGCCATTCACAGTGAAGCAGGAGGAAGGGAAAAGGAAAAGTGAGAGGAGACAGGCAGAGGTTATAGAAGAAGGATAGAGGAAATGAGTGATGCATAAAGTGAGAGGGGAAAGTGAATTACTTTTCAAATGTTTAGCATTGGAAGGAAATGAGGCATGAACAATACTGTAAGTAATTAATATTCCTATCAAAGCTACATATTTAATATGACTGTCAGAAAACCATCGTTGAGGTTTTAGACAGCATACCAGATCTAGAAAAACAACAGGCCCACCCCAGCCTTTTGCACAGAGCTCTGTACTTGTGGGCACAGGGTGAGGCCCTAGAATGGGTCTGTCTGAATTTGAATTGTCCTCTGAAAGAGCCAAGGCAAATGCAGTGTGAAAGGAATGTAGCCTAAGGCTTTGGAGGTGCTGAGTTCAAACTATTTTTTCCTGTAGGATTTAGTCTCTAAGAGTTTGTTTCCTTATCTGTAAAATGGGGATGAATTTAATATTCATCACAAGTTTGTTTGGGATAAGTCATGGCACGTGCAATTGATAGAGGTAAAACTTAAGTGTCAGCTTTTGATGCTTTCCTGTGTAGGAAAGCAAGAGGCAGAAAAGCTGAAGGAGTTGCTGGGTCCCTCCATATCCCTGCTTAGAATAGGAAGCGGGCAGACTCCTGGTCCTCCTGGCTAGGAATATAGCCTATGTCTCAGTGTGTCTAATAATATCTCACCTCACTCCTCAATTCTCCTGTCAGAAAAGAATGAGCTCCAATTCACAATAACTAAACTATGGAAACCAACTTAGGTGCCTTTCAACAGATGGATAAAGAAAATGTGGTATATATACACAATGGAATATTACTCTGCCTTAAATAAGAATGAAACTATGGAATTTGCTGGTAAGTGGATAGAGATGGAGAATACTGTGCTAAGTGAAATAAGCTAATTCCAAAAACCAAAGGCCAAATGTTTTCTCTGATATGTGGATGCTGATTAACAATGGGATGGAGGGAGGCTAGGGAAGAATAGGGGTACTTAGGATTAGACAGAAGGGAGTGAAGGGAGGAAAGGGAGTATGGGGGTAGGAAGAAGAGTAGAATGAATTGGACATTATTTCCCTATGTGCACAAATGACTTCGTGACTGGTGTGATTCTACATCATGTACAATCAGAAGAGTGAGAAGTTATACTCCATTTATGTATGAGGTGTCAAAATGCTTCTGTCATGTATAACTAATTAGAACAAATAAGAGTGAAAGAAAGGAAGGAAGGAAGGAAAGGAAGGAAGGAAGGAAGGAAAGGAAGGAAGGAAAGGAAGGAAGGAAAGGAAAGAAGGAAAGGAAGGAAGGAAGGAAGGAAGGAAGGAAGGAAGGAAGGAAGGAAGGAAGGAAGGAAGGAAGGAAGAAGGAAAGAAATGAGTGAATAAGCTCTCCAACCAAGCCCCTGAGCCTTCCACCTAAGCCAGGGTTAATGGTGGTAGTAGAGAGCTAAGATCCCTGGTAAAAAAGACAGACTCATTGCCCACAGGCCCCATGAGCTGGATGAAGGATCCTACACGTGTCTTTACGGCTGTTGGAACCATGTTTACCAAACTGCCTTTTCTTTGCTGAAACAAAGTACCCATGAGAACACAGACAGAAATCAGTGTTAAATCATGTTTTTAAAAGCCAGGATCTTCTACTCACCTCTCTGATGCCTTTCCTATATCAACTCTGCTTGCATACAACTCAAGACACCCATGGAACAGCTGAAGTGGAATAGAGGACAAAAGAGAGTTTATATGCTGACTCACATGAAGGGGCCTCCAGAAATTTCTACCCAGTTTTCCCTTGGAGAAGCAGCTATTTGTTGAAGGGGTTAAAGCTGTAATACTGGAGGCAGGGAAAGGTGTCATAAAGGGCAGTGGATTGCTGGGCTGTTCTCCATGAGGCACTGGGTGACTCATTCCATCTCTTCAGGTCTCTGGTGCAACATATGAAAATTAAATAGTTGCAAACTCTGTTAGTCTGCAGTGTACCACTTGCAAGTGAGTTTTGTATGGGACTTGTTGAGGTGTTGCTGTTGTCGTTTGGTGTGAATATGAAACACCAGACTGGACTTAGACTCCACCTCTCCTCTAGTCCCTACTGCATGACACACAGGAACTTCAGGCACTTACATCCCCTACCTCGCTTCAGTGCCCTCTGAGAGTCTTTACAGAGCTGGCTTTTGAGTTTGGACAATTTCTCTCCCAACACCTCGGTATCCTCATCTCTAAAACAGGGGTAAAAACAGTATCTACTTCATAGGTTAGTTAAGAGATTAAACGAGTTAATTAATATAAAATGCTTAAGGAAGTGCCCTGGCACATAGAACAGTGCCTGCTCTCAAATTGTAATTTTTATCACAATTTCATCCTTGATTCTAGATTCAACAAATCCTCATTCCATTCCCAAAACTTCCCATGGAAGTATAACCCACTTTAGCCTTGGCTCTTAATAATGACCCTGGTGACTTAGGACTATGGGTCCTTTGCCTACCTGCTCCCTATTTCCTGTGCTCATCCTAAAGTGAGAAAAGCACGAAACTTAAAAGTTAAAAGCACAATTTTCTTACTTGGTCCTGGCCTCTGTGTGACCTTTTACATGTCACCTCTGAATCTCAGCTTCCTAAGCTATAAAAACGAGGCCACTATCTTAGAAACTTAAATAAAGACAACAAAACAAAAGCAACCAACATAGATCCTGGCAAATGTTTGTTGCACAATACTTAGATTCCAATTTTAGTTTAAACCAGTCCACTGCCTCCCTCCTTACTGGGTTTCAATCTGCTAGTTGTACCTAAGGGCATCACCCAACTCCTGGCCACAGGTAGACCAAAACTATTTGCTGATCTCCTTGTCTATTTTAAGCTGTACCTCCTGGGACTGCTCCTGGCCATTCTAGAAAAGTCAGGCATCTTGCAAGAGATGCAACATCTAAGCATCCAGTACCCTAGAACAGCACTGTCCAACGAAACTTTCTGCAGTGATGGAAATTTATTTCTGTGGTGTCCAATTCAGCAGCCGTATGTGGCCACCAAGCACTTAAAATGTGGCTCAGAGGCTGAAAAACTAATTTTATATCATTTAATTTTAATTAATTTAAATGCAAATAGCCACATTTGACCAGTGGCCACTGTATTGAAATGCACAGGCTTAGAGACACCTCCAGTTATTGTCAAAGTGTTAACTGCACTCATCCCCCCAAGCAAGACGTCTGAACCTTCCAACAACACAGTTGACATCTCTATTTGGACTCTGCTACTTCATCAAAGCTGGTGTGGTGGTGCAGGAAAATGAAATCACCCAATGGCTATTTCTAAGGCCCCTTCAATCACTAGGCAACTAAAGACTTTTTTTTTTTTTTTTAAAGCAGACATAATCAACATTTCACCTCTGTTCACTGCATTTGGGGAATATGCATAAATGGAAACCATCCTTTTGATATTTCATGAGGCTCCCCCTGCACAGAATTACTCTGAAGAGTGCCTCAGCAAAGGGCACAGCTTCCAGGCCAGTCACTAAAAGCCTGTATATATGGACTGAAGATGGGGGGCAGGAGGCGAGGGACCTTTTCGAAAATTAGATCTTGGCATTTCAATTGAGCTCAGTCAAAAATTCCACAAGAATCATCTTACTTCACAGTATTTTTTTACATTAATCTCGCCAAGATCAGATTCCAAGAAGCAATAAAGAATATTAAGTTAGCTTTCATTTTAAATCAGGAAGTTTGTTAGGTTTGAAATCATAAACAAATTATCATCTTTGCCAAACTGAGATTGGCCCTGAGAGAGGAAAGACTCGTCCTCCCCTTTGAAAGGAGAGAGCTTTACATAGCTTCATGACCTTTTTCCAGGTCATGAAGTGTGTTGCAGGGATTGTTCTCAGCTAGTTGTCCTAGACAAAAGCAAAACGAGACGGGGGCACAGCTTGCCTGAACAGGTATAGGGCTGGAGTGACAATCCCTCGGGAACTGCGCCTGTCTTAGGTTGTCCGTGGCAGAGCAACATCCTTACCCGTCATTGGATAATGAGGCTCTGGCCCTCATTTCCAGTCTTAGGTTGGTATGAGCTCTCACGAATCTTACCCGTCATTGGCTGTCCAGTTCAGCTCACAGGGGTGATGGTCTTTTAAGATCACCATCACGATCCATCATCTCCAGTCGATGGTAATGAACCTGAATAGGTTTCGCCTGTATAGCCTCAATTTGAGCTTTAAGAAAAGCCATGATCTTGTTGAATATCAAAGGACCTATAGATACAATAAGCAGCAAGCAAAGGAGGGGACCTTAGCAGGGTCCTCAAGTCCTGCATGGCTGTGGGAGAGCAGTGAACAGGCAGCCATTATCCAGAGAAGCAATGGTGTGCAGTCACAGGGTCTGTCATTCAGGGGATTTTTCGCATAGATTGTCGGCTGCATCTATAAGAGAGGAAGATTCATCCTCAGGGGGAAGGTTTCCGTCCCTGGGTTGTGGTAAATCATTGACCTGTTTGACCAGGCGTTCTGGTAACCATCTTGGGGCTGCTTGTTCTTGATCTAAAATACAAGCTGAGCCTCGTCCCCAAATGAGGACGGGAGAAACCTTGATCCAAGGAAGAGAAAGCTGGGATGAAAGAGCACATTTATCTGCTCATTTAATAAACCAAAACTTCTTTTTTTTAGTTGTAGATGGACACAGTACCTTTATTTTATTTATTTATTTTTATGTGGTGCTGAGAATCAAACCCAGTGCCTCACACACACTAGTCAAGTGCTCTACCACTGAGCCACAACCCCAGCCCATAAACCAAAATTTTTATTGGTTCTTTTTAGTGACACATGACAGTAACTAGAAAACTTTTTAAAATTTCCATCACATGACAGCAGAATCCATTTTGATGCAATTAAACAAGCATGGAGTACATCTTATTCTAGTTAGAGTCCCATTCTTATGGATATACACGGGGATGGCTTCACTGTGTTGTTTTCATATATCTACATGGGAAAACTATGTCAGATTCATTCCACTCTCTTTCCTTTGCTTGATAAACCAAATCTCTACTATGTGTCAGGATGGCACAGATGACAGTGAGGCTCCAAGTCTGGTTCAAGACTGTAATCCAAGCTGCTTGGGAGGCTAAGGCAGGAGGATTGCAGTTCAAAGCCAGCCTCAGGAAAAGCAAGGCACTAAGCAACTCAGGGAGACCCTGTCTCTAAATACAATACAAAATAGGGCTGAGGATGTGGCTCAGTGGTCGAGTTCCCCAAGTTCTATCCCTGGTACCCCCACCTACCAAAAAAAAAAAAAAAAAGATGGGAAAGAGAAAAAAAGAAGAAGAGAAGAGGGCAAAATCAAAGAGAAAGAAATAAGCACTTCATCCTAGGAAGCAAACCCAAACCCTGGTTGGTCTTCATTATGAAGCCTCCCACTGCTCCCAGCCCTTCCAGCCTCCCTGGCCCTTTTCCAAATTCTTGCAACATGTTCAAGCACAAAAATGGTCCTCTGGTCACACCCATTATGAGAAGACTACAGGGTGGGTCCCAGATACTGCTTGTAGAGGTGGCTTCCTCTTTTACAAGTCTCCCAAACCCTCAATGTGAACTGCGTTTATTATTTCCTGGAAAAGGCCAAACACAGGTGCAGGTAGCCAACAATCCCCACCAGGTCAGGCCAAAGATTTTAGAGGAAGAGGAGACCAATAGGGTGGGCTGGCTGTGTTGTTAAGTGTTGCAATTCTTAGAAAAGAGGCGATAAATGACAGTTAATTTAATGGAAGGAATGTGAGGAAGCTAAAAGTGGTCATAAAGTTCAGGACAACTGAGTGATGCAGAAAAAGAAAAAGGAGGCAGCAATGACCAAGGTAAATGTGGACTAGCTGGAATTTTTCAGGCATGCCATAGGATTTTTAAGACTGATCTTCCAAGCACTGCTTAGGAAACCAAGTTTTAAGATGATATACTTATACCTAAATACATAAAGAAGCTAGAATACTCACAGGAAAATATATGATAATACTGAAAGTGTATATTCAAAACTAGCTTATAGTTTTTGGATGAAAAACATTTGTTCCATTATTGTAAGAATATCTTATTCTAAGTGACAATTTCAGAATATACAAAAGTGTTCCTTTCTGCTTTCTTATGTTTTATATGCTACAAAAATATCAGGTTTTTTGTAAGGTTGGTTTTTTTTTTATTCCTATCCTAAATTAGGTCACCTCACCAGGTTCTTTGGACATGCTGTGTGGATTTTCCCAAATAAAGACATCACAGTGGTCAGCTGGCAATATCAATGAAAGAATTCAGGTCCCCAGAAACTGGAACCAAGTAGGGCGACATTATGAAAACCACCAGACTTGCCATCAGACATTCATCAGATTCAGCTTTCAAAATCAGCTCTGTCTTGCTTTCTTTGTGTGCATTAAAAAAGACAGTTCTCTTAACTCCTCTGGACCTCAGTTTTCTGAGCTGTAAATGGGGAACAATAACACCTCAAAAGATTTCTATGAAATTTGAGTCTGATGTAAGACAAAGGATGTGGGATACAGTCAGTGGTCAATACATCTTACTTCTATTGGTCCATAACCAACATTATGCACTTATTCATTAATAGGAGTTTGATGCTCTGAAATCTGGACATGTTAAGAAAAATGTTCCACATAGCACTTAAAAATCCTGGTTTCCAAACCCTCATCTAGTTATCAGCACCCAGTTCCCTCTAATTTCCTATACATTTCAGACTCTGCCCCAAAACATTGGTTAGGGGCAAAGAAGAGGTATTAAATGGTGGTCATTTGCTTCCTCCCCTAAAATCCCATAGCTATTTGAATAATAAAGAATCTATTATGAAGTTCAGGGGTCTGCTTTCTGTATGGGACTTTTGTTCCAAAATAAATAGCTTTATCACAAAAACACTGGAAAAAGATTTCTTCATTCTTCTCCTCTATGATCTTTTTGTAACAGCTCGAAAGCTTACTTTCTTCAGGATCCTTCTCCATCTTTCTACCCACACAAGACTACAGGCAGTTCAACTTTTATTACTTTTATTTACTTTACTTGCTGAATACCTCTGCCATTCTCAAAAGGAGTTAAGATGTCTAATTTCAGCTAATGATAGAGATGCTCAGGTTTCCAAAATTCTATTCTGGCAAATTCCCACTTTGGGCCTGAGATTCTTTTTATCTATATGGAGATGCCAAAAGCTCTACAGTTATCTGCCTGTTTTTAATATATTATCACACACATAACCAAACCATCCTGTAAACATGCATACAGATGGGGCCTTCCTTTACCTCCAATCTTCTGAGTCAAAAAGTTAATGTTCAAAATTTGGTACCTAGTGATCTTCTGGATCTAGTTTATAGTTTATTGGTCTAGGAGTCCCAATATATAATCTATACAGAATGAAAACAAGTCCAATTAAAGAATTAAAACCTCTATTCTTTGGATTTCTATTCTAATTATTCCAATGTAACATTCACCCACATAAATCATTTCATTTCTCTCATGATTTTTCTAAAATTCATACACTTTTCTAAACTAACATTTCCTAATACACACTTTTGAAATAATCCCAATATTTTGGAAAGAATGGCCCTGTCTGACATGGAAGTACCCTTTTTTTTTTCTTACAGGTTTAATGACAACTCTAAAAATAACTAAAACCATGTGATGATGTCTTCTTTAAAGAGAGTACATCCACTTAAGTGAATCCATTCAGTTTACTAATGAAAAATGGTGGAATCCATTTAGAAGTAGGTAGAGAAGCATCAAATGAACCCAATGAAGCCACTGGCCAAGATCTTGCTTGAAAACTGAGGGGTTATGAGGGGAAGGTCTCCTGGAATGAGTCCCCCCCACATGTCACTGAAGGGAGCTCAGGACCTAAAGAAGAAGCCATCCTTCTCATTGGGTTCATATCAGAATCATCTTGAAAATGAGGGCGGTTACCGTATGGAAAAACTGGCCATTTTGCATTTCACTTCCTTTACCACCAGATGCATTCTGACAGAAGAATATACCACAAATTCTTTCAGTCAGTTCAGATTTTAATTTTTCTGTCTCCTCTAAAGAGCTTATCAATGAAGAGGCCTGGATGGTATAAAACAAAAACAAAAACAAAAACAAAAACAGAAGAATTCAATCACAACCCTAAGACTAACAGTCCTTCTCCTCATGGAAAGGGGATTGGAAAGCCAGGAAGCTGGAGAGTGGGAAAGTGAAGTCCAAATCAAGAGTCAACAACAGTAAATTTCCCCAGTTCTGATAATCCTTAGTACTTGAGCTTCTCAAGGAGACTGAAAGGGGCAGGATTGAGGTAGGGAAAAAAAGAATAGGAAGCGATTACCTTTTCTAGGACAAAATGTCGCTTTGTAATCGTGTGGGAAATTGTTTGTCAGTCTTCAGCATCATTCCCACCTCTCTAAGTTCTTCCTTGCATGCGAGGTATACAAAGCCTAGAAACTGCCTTTTCCAGAAGCCCTTGCTAGGAAGTTTCTGACTAGATTCCACCAGTGAGGGGCCCTGGAGTGAGACAGGGAAGGCAGAAGGGAGAGAGACACTGCCATGTTCCAGGTGCACCTGCAGGCCTACCCCTGGGCAGTGGCACATGGCAAAGGTGGGGTCTTGCCAGTGACACAGGCATCTCCTGTGCATCACTGAAGTCCCTCACCCATATGCCTCCTGAATGCAGCCTTCCTTGTGTTCGCTCCCCCGGCCCCAGTCATCCAAAGGTTTTGCAAGTCTCAAATTCCCCTTATTAAACCACTTCCTATTTAAAATACCTCATGTAGCTTCTGCCATTGCACATTTCTCAAACTGAAGTACATGTGCCAAATTCTGAGGGCTCCAAGGGTATGTAAAACCATAGAGAAATATGGTACGTATTCTTGAGTCATTTTCAACAGTAACTACTTTAAGTAGCTACTTTTATTTTATATTAAAATAATCACTGAAATATTATGGGGGAAAAGTCATTTTAAAATAAATATATGGAATAGAATAAAAAAGTAAGAGAAACAATTCTTGCAAAAGAGCACTTTACATTGCACTCTTAGAACTGAAGGACCTGCTTCCACACCCCTCTGTAATCAGCAGTGTTCTGGTAGAAGACTTGAAGGTACACTACACATCCACCTGTCTGTCGTGATGTTGTCTGTTCCAGAAGGGATTTCAGATAATACAGCAGGATCTGGCAAGTTGAAAGTCTATACATTCTCTAAGAAGAGCATAATCTGCGTTCAATTAAGAAAGACTTTCCATACATACCTTATCTCACCCACCAGAACACCAGATTCCTCATGGCAGGGAAGACACCATGTCTAATTAGCTATGTGCTCTGGACTGGATGCCTCCAACAGTGCCTGGCCAGTCATAAGCACTTGATACATATCTTACTCACTAAGTTAGGGAGAGATCTATAGGTAGGTGATTGTTTACCAAGCACAAGCAGCAATACCAAGTTTCAAGTATATAAAAAAGAGATTATTTACTTCTGTATGAAGCATGTAAAATAGATCTTCAAGTAAATGAAATACATATCATTAAATGTATAACCTTGGCCAGGTTATTCTGTCTCTAATCCTTAGGTTCTGTGTTAAGAAACTGAGAATAATTGGACCTATGTCAGAGGGTTGTTAGGATTAGGCTGAAGATTCAAGAGAGATAGTACAGGCAAAGCACTTCACAAGATGTCTGGCACATAAGAAGTTCCCCCATTAATATCAGCTATTATCATTGCTAATATTCACTGGATTTGAATAGCCCAAAATATGCTTAGGTTATACAATTAAACTAAGTCTAATTTAATCTTTCCTCAATGGTTCAGAGAGCACTAAAGTACTTCAGCAGGTCGTTTGCAATAGAACTTGCATCTCCAGTTCATTAGCCAGAATGGCAGATAGCAGGGTGCCCTGGTTGTCCTAGCACAGGGCCTCACTCACACAACAAAGTTGGCTAGGAAAAGCTGATGTTTTGGCCACGTGGCAGTCTTCCAAACTGAATTGTTATTTGGGTTAGGATTACAAGATTAATAGAGAGGATCACAGAGTCAATGAAATAATACATTCTGACTCAAAAAAAAGAAACTGATACAGCAGCTCATGAAATTTTACTCCTGACATGAAATATAAACTGGCAGGAGTGTGAAGCTCATCACAGAGGCTAAAATCTCACTAAAGGCAAATGAACAATTATCAATGATAATGTATAGAGGCAGAGGACTGCCTGGTGGGGAGCCCGTGGCACCCGTGGTAAGTCCAGTTTTATTTAACATCTTAGTTAATGATCTGGAAGAGAGATAAACAGAAGAGTAAAGAGAGATGCCGGAGTGGACATCTGTTGGCTTTGCCTGCCAGGCGCTCTCCCTTGGTGCTAACAGCACCCAAGTTGTGCTCTGGGAGACAACTGCTCCCCTAGTGGATAAAATCTGCATGAACCATCAAACAATATGTTCCATACCGCACCTGCCCTGCAAAGGATGGGCAAGTGATTCATGCTGATCCAAAAGGCTTTTCTCTCCCTAGAATCTGAATCTTAAACAGAAAATCACACAGAGGTTTTCAACAAAGACACAGAAAACCGGAGCATCATTTAACCCAGTATTATAGCTCTGAAAAAATATATACCTTTTAATTCCTGGATCAAGATCTTTGGAAGCACCCTGCCTTTTCCCCTTTCCTTTCCTTTAAATCTAATACACTTCCTTTTTTATTCCCCCCTCTGAAATTAGCCAATGCTATTTTCTGTGGATTACAAAAAGAAGCCCAACTAGAATAGAGGTGCAGCTTCTACTAAATCTAGAGCACACCTTCTGTTTATCTAACCCTTCAGCAAGTCTCAAAATACTTTACAGACATTAGCATAAGAAACACTACCACGGATAAAGCAAGATATTTAAGAATCACAGTGGTTAGATTCGACTTGAAAAATATTCACATTGACAATTTTCTGGGAAAAATAAATGTATTCTAATATTCTTACATCAGAACCAATCACCTAACCTTAGAACAGAAGTGAAGGCAGAGAATCTGACGTGAGATTGCAATGCAATGAGGTACTTTTATTTTTCACCATTCCTTTTTTTGTTTGTTTGTTTTGTTTGTTTATCAGGGTCTGGCTATGTTGCCCCCACTGACCTTGAACCCTCAAGCGATCCTCCTGACTCGGCCTCCTGAGTAGCTGGGACTACAGGTCCACACCAAGATGAGGCACTTTTAAATGCCATTAAAGTTCTATATTGCACAAAGTACAACCCATCAGACATTAGCAAGATATAACCACACAAGTGATCTCTATGGTATGTGGTGTGAGTTATAAGGGGCATACTTTCTTTAAAGAGACAGAATATAGAAAGAATAAATCAAAAGGAGTTTAGAGAAATGCAATAAAAATGAATCAAGTTATCCAGGGTAAAGGGGTGAACACTCAAGACACACAAATTTTGTCTTCTGATGGTTCTGCCCTCCTGAGTGGAAAAGCAGTGAAGAGGTCACCATCCTTGCTGGAAACTAAGAACTGCTCCATGCTGAAGGGCCACATTTACTGATTACAAAGAAAACTCAGCCACTCAGGTCCAAAAGAGAAAGTGAAGACTAAGGGTGAGGCCAACCTACCCTCAGTCCAACTGGATGTTCTCTGTCACTCAACAAACACCCAAGGCTGCCTCCGTGACAATTCACCCACACCAATTTGGGGCCAGGAGAAGAAAACTGCTCTACCAGTGACTAAAAGTGACTCTTGCAGGGAGAATCTAGAAGGAAGGAGGAATGTTTTACTCAGTACTGGAAAAAATTAAGATCCATCTCCTAGTCTCAAGGAACAGGGAACCTTACCCCTATTGTTCTTTCCTTCCAGAAGCCATAAAAAATATCTCTGGGGAGAAATAGTCAGTGTCCCATTCTGGTTGGTGCTTAAGACCTGAGGTGTATATTCTATGCAGCATGTTAAAGGGGTACATGGTAGTAGGTATATTATGTATAAACACCTAATATAGCATCAATCATGGTTCCAACAGAAAGCAGATGGGGACTCTAAACGGAGAGGTTGAGGAAAGTTTAATGAAGAGATTATTTATAAGGGTGTATTTCAAAGGAAACCAACAAGGGGAAGCAAAACACCCTGGGTCTGGCAACTGTGAGAGCTGTTAACACCACTGACCAGACAAAGAGGAAAGGTGAGGAAGCTAAAAAAACAACCCTTCAGAAGCTGGGCCTATGAGAGTAGTGACCCTAAAGAGCTCTGGTCTTTTGGGGAAGAGGCAGGCATTGCCAGTCCAAGCACAGCAGAGATGGAGGGAGCTGTGGGGATGGACACACAGCCTCACCCTCCTGACTGCTCTCTCCTGCAGACCTGGTCTACAGGGTTCAATCTCAGGGTGGAAAAGCAGAGTGAGAGGAATGGGAAGGGGATCTGGAGGGACACACAGAAGAGGATCTATCTCTGTATCCCTGTCGATAGCTATACTCTCTCTCTTCCACCTTGGCAACTTTTCACACAGTCCTCCAAAGTAGGTATTGTTCTTTTTAACCCTTCTGCTTCTGTGTCAGCTCTTTTTACCTTCTATAAATGTTAATTTATGTTTTCCCTAATTTTTGCAGTTTTAAAAGTAGGGCATGAAAAAGTTGCATTTCCTATTTTCTACCACACGCAGACATGACCAAATCTTCAAGACTACGATCATAAAAGAAAATGAAGATAATGATAGAAACACTATCAAATACTCAACTACTCAAAGGATAAGGGAATAAAGGGGAGAATCCAGGAAACTTTTAAATGTACACCTGAAACAAAAGCCATCCCAACACTAGTGTGACACTTTTTAAAAATGTCTGAAATATCAGTGCTTCCTTTGACTAGGGGACTGATGTCTCCTTTGCCTGTCTCCACCCTGGGGACAGCTCTCAGCACCTCCCAGTTTCTGACTATAAACCAAGTCCATGGCCCTCTATAGAAGCTTGACCCAGGACTCCAGTTTCCACAAAATTTTATTATTTAGAACATGAGAGAGCAGGAAGAACAGGAAGAAATTAAGGAATACTTTAGGAAGACAGTTTTGGAAGAGGCTCTAACAAAATGAAAGAGTTATGTCATGAAAGGACTGCAAAAGAAAGTGGGACAACTGTCTTTTCTGAGATGTTTGCTGACACTCTTCAAAGCAAGGCTTCATCTTCTGATTTCCACCATTTTGAAAAGAAACAAGTGTCTGGCTCAGCAGGTCAGACCAGTCTTTTTTCCACTTTATCTCTGCCCTGACAGAGAGATGTTTGTGAGTGAACTCAATGAACCACCCTTACCACATTAGCCTCACACATATGGGTGGCCCCCCAACACCCTGAACTTCCCTTGGGACCTTAAAACCAACCCAGCCCAACAGTCATCTTGTCCACCTTTAATCTCTGACTGTTAAAAAGCAAGCATTCTGAAACACTTTTCAAAGCTATTAAAGCTATTAATAGTGAGATTTTGATGAGCTAGTTCAAAGTCAGCACTAATGACCTGTTGATGATTTTAATGGTTCTTGCAATAAGTACTGTGAATGACCTATTGTTAAAATAGAGAATGACTGGCTTTTACATTAATCCATTAACTCTCTTTTTCTCATAATTCTTTCCAGACTAAAATATTTTCTTCCTTTCAATTTGAAGGGTTCATGGATAAAGAAAACTGAGATACACAAAAAGAATACATTTTAGTGACTGACAATCACATGAAACAAAGGAAAAGAGGCAAAGGTTAGCAACAGATTCTGAGGTAAAGGCTAAGCCCTGCTTCTATGAAGCTGTGGTTTAGAAAGAATATAAATCCAGCTGGTGCATTCTCATGGGATGGGGATAAGAAGGATGTACATTCAGAAGGTAGAAAATAAGAAAGTGGTAGAGGTGGGTAGAATGATCTGGCCAGGGAAATACTGGGGCCAGCATCTTTAAGGAGCCACTCCTACTTCAGCAAGACACACTCAATTACAAAACACAACATCCAGCCTGGTTTGTGTGTGTGACCTCCAAGTTCATCTTTCTAGTTCTTTACCTTGCTCAATCCCTGGACAACATACTTGCCTGTTGTTAAACCCTCAAGACATTGTCCATACCTAAACAATGTATATCCTCTTTTTCCTTGGGAGCAAAAGTGACCTCTGCCCTAGCTAGCTTAACCCTTCTTCAGTTGATAGCATGTTCTCAGAGACTACCTCCTACCATAATCCAATTCTAGCTCCTCCCCACCACCCCAAGCCTCATCTATGGAACCTAGATGAGAGCACAGCAGGATGTCCAACATTTAACAGCAGAAGGAGTAGAGTGAGTCTACACAAATGAACAAAGTCTAAAAACACATACTCATATAGAAAGCATTTAAATAGGCATGAAATTGTATGGAAATTCATGAACCAGGACACATGGCTGAGAGCATCTGGATGAAAGATAAAATAAGACAGAAAAACATATCACAGTAAGAGTAGAGACCACCAAGTCTCTCAGCCTGATAGAGGATATTGAAAAGATTTCCTGAAAGAAACCACAAAACTGGCAGAAAAGCAAGATATGTTAGTGATATGAGATTTCAATTACTGAGACATGCTAGTTTAATTCTTTTAAACAAGGCATCTGATTTTTCCTTCTGACAGCAGTTATTTCCCAGAAGATTAAGAAATCTTTGAGGAGAGCTGCTATCTGGGGTTTAATTTTGCACCTCAAGGAAACCCTAGTAATGAGCTGGCAATTTTTTTTTCCTGTAATGTGGCAGATAGTAAATATTTTACACTTGTGAACCATATGGTCTGTGCCTCTGTCACAGCTATTCAGCTTTGTATTTGTAGTGCAAAAGCAACCACAGACAACATGTAAGTAAATGAATGTGGTTGTATTCCAATAAAACTTTATTTATAAAAACAAAGAGACGACCAGATTTATCCATAGGTTCTAATTGGTGAACTCCTGCCCCAGATGGTTATGTGGAACTAATGATATTCCAGTGAGAAAGTAATCACATCCCACTGGAGCTTTTACCAACTAAGAAAGAGAATGCTCTGGAGAATAAGACGTGTAACTTAGTGAGATGACTTCTGAAAGAAAATAACAAGTTGGAAATAATCAATTCAAATCTATGGATACTTCTAAAAAGGGAAAATGATTCAAAAGATAAGCACTACTTTAAATTATTTTATTCAAGCTAAATAATAGCTGACAATCCCAACACAGAAGATATTTAAAGGTGACAATATGGATACCCAGAAAAAGTTCTGTGATAAAAATCAGATTATATAACAAAACATATAGAAGGTTATACTCATATAAAAACAGGACAGTTATAAAAATATAAGCATAAACTTGTAAGAAAAAAATGGCTAAAGCTTAGGGGAAAAAAAATGGTAAAAGACTTGTTAAAGCTATGTTCAAAAGAAAATGATCCAGGAAGTGACAGAAACAGCTGTGTGATGAGATAAAGTTAGAAGATGACAGAGAGAAGGCAGAGGTACTCAACTTTCATCTTCCTTTTCATCTCTTCCACCAAGGAGAATGATCTTCAAACTGAAATGGGTAAGGCAAAGATGGTTAAGATGAAACTGAAACCAATATGGGAAAATAGTAGTAGAGAAGTAACCACTTAAATACACCAGGTACTATCCCAGGGCAACCACAGTAAATCAAGAGCAATGGCTAGTGTTCACTGAGTTCCTAATGCATGGCAGGTATAGTACCCAACACTTAATATACAGAAATTCATTTAGTCCCCAAAACAAACACTGTATATAGTATGTTTCCATTTTTTTCCTATTTCATGGATGAGAAACTAAAGAGTTCAAAAAACTTGTCCAAGTTCCCCATAAGTATTGAGCTAGATTTATTTTTCCTTTTTCTTTTTTTAGATATACATGACAGTAGAGTGTATTTTGACATATTATACATACATGGAGTATAATATATTTTAATTAGGATCCCATTCTTGTGGTTGTACATGATGTGGAGATTCACTGGTTGTGTATTCATAAATGAAACAGGAAAGTTATATACAATTTGAACTCAAGTATGTCAAACACAAAAATCTTGGTTTTAAAGACTTAAATAATCTCAAAATTTATTTAAAATTTTGTATCAGTAAATATTGATAAATCATGGAGAATAAAAACATGAATTGTAGACTGGTATATACTATAATTTTTTTTAAAAAAGTGGTGAAATCCACAAATATGACCAGTTTCTATTTGTACAGATTCACAGAAAAGCTTTAAAAAATAATTATTAAATAAATTGTGTGGTTGCTTAAAAAAAATAGAAATATGTGATCATCAGGAATCAACAAAGATTCACTACTAATCCATTTCTGCCACAACCCTGCCCAAATGCCAGTAATGGTGGCCTTAAATACCATCACTATACTGATGGATTCCAAATTTAAATCACCTCAAGGCTCAAATAGATTTCTAAATCATAAATGACTGAAATAATGACACAGTCTCAGTCTAGCTCCAATCCTGAGTCATATTACCCTAGAGAAAAGCTTTCTCACTAGTGATGGATATCTGAAAACAGTCTTCTGCTACATACCTGGCAGTACCATGCTAGGCCTGAATGAAGCCCAAGTGTCCAGTGGAGCATCAAACTTCAGCTTTCCCCTACACACAACCACATCTGCCTCAATGACCTCCCAAGTCCCTTGAATCTCACTTCTGCCATTTATAAGCAGTCATAAAATCTAGAGTAAGCTACTTAACTTCTTTGACCAATTTTTTCATCTGTCAAATCAAGCATCCTAAGAAGCGCTGGGTTATTGTGATGGATTATTGTGATAGAGTGAGAATATGAGCCTTAAAAGTGCTTTGAATGCCAGGTTCAGTGGTACACACCTATATTCCCAGCAGGAGGATCACTAGTTCAAAGTCAGCCTCAGCAACTTTGCAAGATCCTAAGCAACTTAGCAAGACCCTGCCTCAAAATAAAAAAAGGGCTAGTGTTGTGACTCAGTGGTTAAGTGATCCTGGGTTCAGTCACTAGTGCAAAAAATTTAAAAAGTACTCTGAATGCCACAATATGCCAAACAACTATTAATTATTACAAGATGTTATTAACCTTATTTTTAAATACAACCTTATAATTTTTCCTGATAGGATTACTAGACTGGTGGTTCAGAAAAACATTGCATATACATGGAATTTTGATTTCAATCAGGCATTTGGTAAAATTTCCCATGAGATCTTTGAAACCATGACAGAAAGTGGTGGGCTGAACAACAGTACAAGTAAGGAGGCTCACAACTAGACCAACACCACCTGAAAAAGTTGCTGATGAACTGGTCCAGGTGCACCCAGGCAACAGCAGCATCCATCTGCCTGATTTTAAGCCAGTAAGGGCCAGACCCTTTGACTTTATGGATCCTTTCCACTCTTGAATTATATTCTGAAACTGTCTTTGATTTATCAATATTTATATTTATGTATCAATCATTTATAATGTGTGCCCACCCACTTCCACAAAATATGTGCAGTAGCTAACATGATTATTAATGATTTGGATGAAGGTACAGGGGCATGCTTACAAAAGGATGACATCAATCCCTGAGTGACAGAATTTGGACCCAAAATAGACCTTGGCATGCCAAATCAAAGATGAAATACAACAGTGACAACCATCAGGTCCAGCACTTAGTTCCAAAAAAAAAAAAAAAAAACCATCTATATAATAATAGAATGGAGAAGCAGTTTTGAAATAGCATGTGTGTTAAAGATTTAGAGCTCTCAGATGATAACCTAATATCAATCAAAAGGTCAATGTGCTTCTCAAAAAAAAATGCAATCTATCTTAAGTTAAAATAATAGGTATAGAATACTTAACATGAAGATCATTTTCCTGATGTATTCTACATGGAACAGATCACATGTAGAGTACTATGTTCAGCTCTGGGCATTACCTAGGAATACCAGAGGTCAGTTAGAAGTGGTTTAAGAAAAAAATATTTAAAAACCCTAAAATTTTTAAATTATACCATGTAAGGAAGAGTTGAAAGAATCAGTAGGTATAGGGTATATATACCTTCATCTCCTAATACTTACAGAACACCATTTATTCACACTCCATTCTTTCTTTTACCCTCTACGGAAACTGCTTGTATAAAGATCACCAATGATCTACATCACAAAATCCAGTGGTCAACTTACCATCTCATTTTTCTCTATCATCTACATTCAATAACATTGACTATCCCCTTATTGGTAAAGCAGTTTCTTTGCTAGTTTCAAAGACACTGTAATAGCCTGGTTTCTTCCCAGTTCAGTGGTCCAGTCTTTTCTGTCTTTTGTCTCTCTCTCCTCTTTTCCATGACTTCTTAAGGTGGAATGTTCCAGAGTTCACTACCTGACTTTTTTCCCTCTAGCTACCAAGGCTCACTCCTTAAGTAAGCACATCCAGGTCTATGGTTTCAAATGCTGTCTCTATGCTGATGGCTCCCAAATTTATATCTCCAGTTCCAACTTCTTCAAAACCCAAGGTTGAAATAGATTTCTAAATCATAAATACCTGAAACTAATTCAGACCAGAACACTTCATGGTTTTCTGTACCAAATTTACTTCTCCCCAAGTCTTCCCTGACCTCAGTTACTAGCAGGACAATTTACCCAACTACACAGTCATCCATGATTACTCTCTTTCCTTAATCTCCTCCCTATGCAACTATTCTCAGGTCAGCTCTGTAATGAATATTCACCCAGCATCCAACACTGCCTACCACCTCCATGGCCTTAATCCCCACCATTTTTCACCTGGATTATGAAACAGCCACCTAAACATCTCTTGTCCCCTATATACTATTCACAATCTAGCTAGATTTAAAAATAAGTCAAAGCATATGCTCTGATGTGCTTTCCATCACACTAAAGATAAAAATTCAAATCTCTTATCACATCCTAGAAGACCCCACATGATTTGGCGCCCCCACCTTCAAATTCTTCTTTTAATATTCTTAGGCTCATTACACTTCAATCACGTGACATTCTTGCTGCTACTCAAATATACCAAACTGGTTCCTGTCTTCAGGCATTTTCCCTGTTGGTTCCCACATGGCCCACGCTCTTTAATCTAACAGCTATTTGCACAAGCACTACCTCTTCCAAGAGGTTTCCCATGACTACATTATCCAAAAGAGCCCTGAACTCTCTTATTTTATTTGAGGGTCTAAAATTACATCATGATCTAACATGATTAATATCTATGTCCTCCACTAGCAAGTCAGTTTCATTGGAATGCCGGTTTGGTCTGTTTTCTTCATCACTGTGTCCCCAGCCCCTAGAACAATGCCTGCCTTCAGAAGGCAGTGATAAATGTCTGCTTAATGAAGTATGGCCATGGAAAGGGAAATCAGACCAGTTTATAAATTCAAGGGCCAAATTCATTCATCTGGCAACTTTCTATCAGCATGCCCAAACATTGAGCCAAATACTTCCTTATTTGTTTCCTTCCTCTAGTCTAAAAAACGCTTTTTGGAATTTCAGTGTTTATGCTTATTCTAAAACATAGCATCCTATATGCATCAGTCCCTCAGTATTTGTTAAACTGAATGAATAACTTATTCAATGTAAAGGGAGAGAGCAGAACCTGAATTAATGAATAGAGACATTGGAAGGAGGTATACTTGGGCTCTATATAAGGAAGAATGCTCAATTACCACAAGTAGTGTTCTTGCCATCCCAGGAAGTGCTGAAGTGTACGCTGAATGACCACCTGTGAGAAGTGTATACTGTGTGTGTATGAGTGTGTGTGTGTGTGTGTGCTCATGTGTGTGGCCATCGCTCCTGCTGGGCAGCCCCTACCTGATACTTCAGTCTCACTAGGTTCCTGAAACATGTTTCTCTTTCCCTGTCCCTTCAGCCAGGGTGGCAATGACTTCCAGCTGTCGCTAGTCACCAGCCTGTTGGTCATCAACTCCTATTGAGTCTCTTATTTCTTTCTACATCTCTGTAAATAGTCCCTTTATCAGATAATCTCTTGTCAATTAAGCCCTTTGAATATGCCACTGTCTTCCTGCAAGGACCTTGATGGACACATGGGGTAAGACCTGGAAGATGGCTCCCTACCCTGGAGCAGCACCTTTTATCCAATTTAATGTGACTGCCATTTATTCTTTTACTGGTCACTCTTTGAACTCCAGCAGATTAATTTAGCAATCTGGTTTTGTTTCAAGCTAATTGTCCATTGAATCATCATTCCTGTAGACATCTATTTGATACAGCCCCTCCTAAATAGCCATATACCTATGATCCCATCCTAATTTCACTCTAACCCTGCCTTCCCAGATGTAAATGGTATCCAATCCCTGTAATAACCTCAGGTATTCTGGTACCTCTGCAGAAAGGTATCAGGCACTAGCCAAAGTAGCTACTGCACAAAGATGAGCTCCTGGACCTGCAGAGAAACTGGAAAGTAAATCAAGAAAATGAAGTAGAAGCCCCATGGGGGAACTACACAGTAGGGACAGAAAGGGAAGCTATGAACCTGGGACCAGGAGAATTGACTAGCCCAAGTCTAGTCCATTCACCAGGCCCAAGTGTGGAGTGGCCTAACTTGTGCCAGGTGCCATGGAGTGGAGAAGACAGAACTACTTGGTTTGGTAAAACCTGACTTTGAAGAGGAACTTATCTTAATAGATTAATAAGTTAATAATCCATTCATGAGAGCAGAGACCTAATCACCTCCCATGTGATCTCACCTCTTAATATCTCACCATGGGGATTAAATTCTAACATGAGTTTCAGAGGGGATGAGCCATATTCAAACTATAGCACAGCCCATGCTTTTCCTCTGAGAGTGCCTTGCCTAACCCTCCCCAGCCAACTGTTCCATTTTTTTTTTCAAAATCAAGAATTACATAATAGCTAAATTGCAGAAATTCTATACTAATGAGTCTCTTAGTCTCAGAAAACTATTTGGAAACAGTGTTAGATAATACAGTTTTCCCATTGATTATTTCATTTTCTCATAATAATTTTTGAGGTTGGATATGACAGACATTATGAACCCCCTCCCCCATTTTAGAGCTAATTAAATCAAGGCTCAGAAAGGGTAAGTAATTTACCTAAGGCTACAGGGCTTGTAAGTGATTTTAACTCAGATTAGTATCCAGGTGTCCATCTGCTACCCCACAGTGCTTCTCCATTAGCACATCTCTTCCCTTGGTCCCAGGTTAGCACATTCTTTCCTCCACAGTCTACCAAGTGGATATAACATGACAGGGAGATATAAAACAGTATCTTGGCCATAAATCATAACTTCATCACTGGTGTGGAACCATGATCCCAATACACATGGCTGAGAAGCTGAGTCTTGGCTTCTACCTGCTTCTTCACCCACTCAGGAATATGACCCACCAGCACTCTCTTTGGGAAGCATGGCTGTCAGTTCTGATGTAACCAGAGCCTATGTGCTTCATCATCTGTCCAGGCAGCTGTAAACAGCAGCCAGAAAAAAGTGTCTGATCTGGTAACATCATAGGTCATCAGATAAAAAATCCAACCACAAGCTGCTTCTTGGTGTCTTATTTCTCCTGTCCTTGCCTCACCTGAATGGATGAAATGCTTGTTTCCATTTTCCCTCTTTAAAAAAAATCCAAGATTTCTAAGATTGGATAGCCAGGAACTGCTAGGATGACAGAAGGACTGGGTGAAACACAGAAGAGAAAAGCACATGAAAATATAAGATTAAATTGGGGCTTTGAGGAGCCACAGCTGAGTAAGCTTGGCTCTCTTCAGTTATTCAAAACCCAAGCATGCATGACCAGTGAGAACTTGCAATCCCTCTGTATCATATGAATCTTGAATATAAACAATAATTAATAATTATTATACTAAAATAGGGCTTGCTAGACTATTTGACTTCACCCCAATTTCAGAACACAACATAGCCACAGCTTTTGGGGGTCCATCATACTCCTATTTATAAAACACTTCATCTCATTCTTAGAGAAGGAAAGCATTTCATCCATGGTAACAATGACACCGAATGATATTCTCAGAGCACCAGCAATTGCCCACACAGAGAGAATGTGGTTTAAAGCATCAACTCTTTAGTCAGACTGCCTCAGCTTGAATTCAGACTCTGATACTTGTTTGTTGGACTTCCTGCCCAGGAGTTAACTCTCTGCACTTCAGTTTCCTCACTTATATAATTGTTATAAAGATACCACTTATTTTATGGTATTATTGTGAGAATTAAAAATATATATATAAAACAAATAGAAAGGTACCCTGCACACGGTAATTATTCAGTAAGTGCTAGCAATTATTAAAGGTAAAGGTGAGTGAAGGACTTCTTTCTGCCATAATGGAATACTTAGTTTCAGACTAGTCCTCCTATTGGAAACAACTATAAAACAGGATAAAATAAGTAAGGCAACTATTTCCAGGCAGTGAACACTAAGCAGCATAGGTCTTTGAGTCCAAAGAAGATTAAAACTCAAGAGATAAGTTTGTGATTATCCTGGCTTTTTTATCTTGAGACAATTTATTCACTGGAGTACAAGTCCAAGAACAACACAGCAGTCACACGATGCTGAGGAGTGAGAAGCGAGCTCCTGGTAGCTGAGGAAGTCAGAATCTCCAGAGTTATGTGTCAGAAAGTTATGTATGTAAAAAGAGGAGCCCCATATGTTCAAAAGGAGGTCCACTAAGAATGTCCAGCTGAGGTATGGGGTCTACATGGTCAAGGCAGGACACCCAAAATTTCTAGGAAGAAGTTAGCACTTGATCTGTAAAGCACTGATACTAGAGGCTGAGCCTTGGTGAAGAAAAACAGTGCTGGGGCTTGCTGGAGGTACAGTCCTGCCAGAGTACAGCAGTCTGCAAATATTGTGAATATTCCTGGCATCAGTCTAAGATTCCAGAAATGCTACCCCTTAGGATTAAGAATTATGCTCTAAAATAAGGCCTACTCTAGTATCCTAATAAAGACTAAATATAAACTCCAACAAGAGCCACAGGAAGACAGGACAGAGGTTGAGTGCCACCAACTTAGAGGGACTCATACCATGAATTTCTAAACCAAAAATAAAATCAAATCTGTACAAGTTCAAGGTGATCATCTAGCATTTAAACTATAAATCAAGAATTAATACTTCACCAAGAAAACAACAGAATCCAGAGTCTCTACAGCATATTATCCAAAATGCCCAGCATTCTAAAAACAATCACGCATACAAATAAAGTGAGAAATGAAATCCAAATTTTGGATTTGACATTTAAAAACTTTAAAATAGCTATTAGCAGCTATTATAAGTATGCTAAAAGAAGTAAAGGAAAATATATTCAAATAATTAAAGGAAAATAAGGTCTTGATGAGAGAAAAGAGAAGAAATCTAAGTAGAAAATCAGAAATTACAAACAAAATGCAAATAAAAAGTCTAACTAAAAAGTGCAATAACTGAAACTTTAAAAAAAAATCACTGTATGTGCTTAACAGCAAATTGGAAATGACAGAGAGCTGGTGAACTTGAAGACAGATGAATAATATCATTGATCAATTATTTTATTTTTTTCACCCTGGCTCTCTGCCTAGAAAGAATTTCCTGATGGCAGTTAAATGGTCTGGAGTCCAACCACAGCACAGAAATATAGAAAGGGGGAATATATTGGATAAAAATGAAAGAGCTGCATATTGATATTTGGCACAATATCAAATGATCCAACATACATATAATTGCAGTTCCAAAAGATAAAGAGAGTGCAACTGAAACAGAAAAAAAAAAAAAAAAAAAATGCAAAGAAATAACAGCCAAAAGCTCTTCCAATACACAGACTGACATGTCCAAGAAGCTCAGCAAACTCCAAGAAGAATTACTATAAGGGAATCATACCTAGTTATGTCATGAAATTCTGAAGACCCAGCTAACGAGAAGTTCTTAAAAAAAAATTACAGGGGAACAAAGTTAAAAATGAATGATGAGCAGATGACAATGGAACAATACCTCTAAAGTGCTAACAGAAAGAAAAAACTGTCAACCCATAATTCTATTACCAAAAAACAAACAAACAAAAAATTCCCTTTAAGAATAAGAGTAAAATAAAGACATTTTAAGAAAAATAAAACCTTAGTAAAAGAATAGCCTTCAGGCTGAAGGGAAATAATACCAGATGAAAATTTAGATCTACAAGAGGCAATGAAGAGGACAAAAAAATGGAAAATAAATGCATAATCATAAAAATTCTGTTGTCATTCCTCTCATAAAAGAGTATATTATTATTCTTCTAATAATTTACATGAAATAATACTGTTTACTAAAGCAAAAATGATTATATTTAAGAAAATATTTACAATATATGTAGAAGTAAAAGATAGAAAAATAATCATGCAAAGGACAAAATAGGCAATTAAATGAAATTATACTGCTATGAGGTTATTATACATGTAAAAAGGAAACCACGAATCAGGAAACAGAAAGTGGGAATTGGTGAGTAACAGGTGAGAAGTTGAAAACTTCATATGTGAAGTGTAAAGAGAGAAAAAATTGACTCTAAATAGACTACCATAATGAGAATGCATACTGTTAGCTCTAGAGCAACCACTAAAAATATAATTAGAAGAGGCATAAATAAAAAGTCAATAGAGAAAATAAAATAGAAAATACTAAACAATATTAATATAAAAGGAGCAATGGAGAATTAAAGAAAAGCAGAAGAGAAATAAAATCCAAAGAACATGGCAGTAGACATAAGCCTAACCACATCAATATTAAGTATAACATACCAACCTTCCAATTAAATGGCAGAGATTGTCATGCTGGATTTAAAAAGCAGACACAACTATATGCTGTTTATCAAGAAAGCATTTTTTATATAAAAGAATAGACATGTTAAAATTAAAAGGATGGCTGGACCCAGTGTCTCACTCCTATAATTCCAGAGGCTCTTGAGGCTGAGGCAGGAGGATCGTAAGTTCAAAGCCAGCATCAGCAACTTAGCAAGGTCCTAAGCAACTCAGCAAGACCCTGTCTCTAAATGAAATATATAAAAAAGGGATGAGGACATGGCTCAGTGGTTAAGCACACCTGAGTTCAGTCCTTGGTGCCAAAAAAAAAAGTAAAAAGATGAAAAAGCTACACCTTACAAATATATGATCTAGCAATTCTACTCTTAGACATATGTCCATAAAATACCTGGGCATGAATGTTTTTCACAGAGTTATTCATAATAGCCCAAAACTGGAAACAACTCATATGTCCATACACAGGCGAACAGATAAATTGTGGTACATTAATTATGTGAGTCAATTTTTCATTGCTGTAAGAAATAACTGAGAAAAACAACTTAGAGAAGAAAGGTTTACTTAGCTCACTATTTCAGAGATTTAAGTTCATATTCAGCAGATTCCAAGGCAGAAACATCACAGAAGAAGGGCATGGCAGAAGAAAACTGCTCAGTTTATTACAGCCAGGAAGTAGAGATGAGGTGGGGGACAGAGGGACAACATAAGGTCTCTGAGGACATGCCCCCAGTGACTTCCTTCCTCCAGTCATGCTCCATCTGCCAACAGTTTCCACCACCTTCCAGTATTCCATTCAGCTATCAATGGATTCATCTACCTGCTAGGATGACAGAAGGACCAATCACTTCCCCCAAAGCCCCCACTGGACATTTGCTGCACTGAGGACCAAGCTGCATTGAGGGACCTTCCAGATCCAAACCATAACACTCATAAATGAAATATTGAATAAAAAGGAACAAACTATAATATGTGCAATAACATAGACAAATCTCAAAGACATTTTGTTAAGTAAAAACATCTAGATTCAAAAGATTACATTATGTGGTGTAATTCCATTTATATGAAATTCTAGAACAGACAAAACTAATCTGTAGGAAAATAGATCAGAGTGAGGTTGCCTCAGGTAGGAGTTGGAGAGCAAAACTGAATTCTCAGGGGCACAGGGAACTTGCTGAGGAGATGGGAACGTTCTATGTCTTGTTTAGAGTAGTGGTTATGTAGTGGCACATATCTGTCAAACACCATTGACCTGTACACTTAAAATATGTGATTTTATATAAATTTTATTTCAATGAAGTTAAAATTTTTTTAAATGAAAGCAAATCAATTTTTTTGTTCTCTTCTTCCCATCACCATCAGATTTAACCAACTCATGTCCATTTAGGAAAAAGAGAAGTAGAGGATTCAAGTGAAATCAAAGCCCACCTCAAAGAATTTAACTGTCCCTATCTCTGTCTAATTCTAAATGTAGTCTTTGAATCGCCATCCAACATTATTATTGTTTCTATTCATCAGCTTTATTGATGTTCGAAGAAGTTTAATTAACTAAAAATCTAGTTTCTAAAACCCTCTTGTAGATGGCAGTAAGTTCAAATAAGACAGACTGTCTTCTTAAACCAAGAAACATTTCCACCCTACATGGAGTGCACAGACTACAAAAACAGGAAGGGTTGAGTAAGGCTTTGTGCTGGGGGCAGCCTCAAGACAGGAACTGGGAAACAACTATAGTGATCCCCAAACCCAGGAATCCAGGTGCACGGTACTCCAATTTTCCTATGTATCTATGAAGAAATCCACACATTCTATCACTAAATTTTACCAGACGCGAGATTTTCAGTTTCACCACCATAAATGCAACCAAGACCTAAGTAAGTCGGAGTAGGGCCTGCCTTGCAGAGCTGCTCACCTGTTGGGAGAGTGATGCAGTCACTCAGATCCCATGTGATGATATCGACATCAGACTGCTTTTTGAAAGAAGAGAATAAGGAAACCTCCTCACCTTTACAGAACTTCATGTAGCACAGCCAGAAGGCATCTTCCCCCAGTGCTTTCTCCCTTGCTTTCCCAGTCCCCGTCCAACTTGTCCCCTTGATACAGAGAGAGCAAAAGCGAGAGTGAGAGCGAGAGCGAGAGAGAGAAACAGATGAGGCTCCGAACCACCAAGATGATGAAGTGGGAGAAGAGACTGATTTGTAAGAGTGGTACAAGGGGTACAGGAAGGAGATAATGGGGTGAAATCAAGCAAGTGGAAGTGTAGGCTGAGTATCAAGAAACACTTGAATTCAGCAGAGTGTGAAACAAGTTCCCAGGAGAAGTCTGGGAAGCCCCATGGCTGGAAATCATTAAACAATCAACAATGGGAAATAAGGGTTATGGCTGGCTAGGTGAGGAGCAGGGAACCCAGATGAGATATTTATTTCACTAAAATTCTGGAACCACTTTGCTAAATAAGTCATTCTGTGAAGGCTAAGTGCTCCTTTCTGTATTCATCTTCATATTCATTCTCTCCCTCCCTCCCTCCCTCTCTCCCTCTCATCTCTCAACCATCCATATTCTCTACAAACCTTCCAACTCCATGCACCTTCAGGTGGTCCAGATTCCACCTTAAGGTGATCACATTAGCCTTTCTCAAACCCTAACCATCTACCTCCTCACCTGCCCCCAACCATTCTGTTCATCCTCTTTTCCAGTTTCCCTTCATTTCCCATGTTTTCTTTCTTTCACTAACCACTCTGTCCATGCTGAGCCCCTCTGTGGGTAACACTGGCCCTAGGGAAAGCAGACCCATTGTTCAAAGTGGGTGGGAAGAACAGGGTGGGCAAGCAAAGGGCTCTTGCTCTCTGTGGTTCATGGATAAAGTCAGGTCAATTTCCAAGAATGGTCAAAACAGGATTGTTGGATATTGAAGATTATCTTATTTTTCAATGCCTCCTCTTATTTTTAGTATTTTGGAGCTACACTGTGCTCCCACATTGGGCCTGGTCAAAAGCTAAAAAAAATGCCAGCAACTAGTACACAATTCTTCACAAACATTGTGGTCACAAAGTTCTCCAGAAGAAAAGCCGACAACCCCAGTCATGTGCATGATAAGGCTGGGGCAGGCTGCCAAATCTACCTGCTGTGAAGATGAACAAAGGGACAAGAAAAAAACACTCATTTCAAAACCCATGTAAGGCATGGGATTGGTCATGACCTTTTGTTTCTAAGTTTAAGGTATATGATCTCTAAAGGAGGATGGAGGAGGTAAATTCCGAGAACATGATCTGCTATCTAGAAAAGTTGGGGGTGCACAGCCACCTCAGTAGCTAAGATGGGTCTATACAATCCATCCTTAAACTTGACTGCTGGCAAGTTGCCACCAAGGCATGCAGCATTCACAGCACCAAATGTAGAGGAGCATCGTGCAGATTTCCAGCTGTTCATATCCTAGGAATGAATGAAAATGTCACTCCTAGATCTACATGTGTGCAGAACAGGGTAGCCAAAGGTGGAAAACAACTAAACTCATGATGGAATGCCAATCAGGTGAGAATGAGAACGAGGCCCAGCTGTAGCTGATTCTGCACCAACTCATGCAGTGCAGACTGTGTTAAGGACGGCTGGAAAGCTTAAACCTTAGCATGTTACTGCCCTCTCCTGGGCAAGAGGTCAAAGTCAGTATGGATGTGTGAGTCCTACTGGTATCAAATTTGTGTGCCCTGTGGTGATGATCTTTAATACGCTCTTTTGCAAACCTTTGAAAAAAAGACCTGCCTTTGCCATCTCCATGGGCAACCTCTCCCTGATCACCACCATTTTACCTGTCCCACTAGAACCAAAGGCTGCTGACCTCATGGACATCACTGATAGGTCACAGGAGATTGCTGAGAAAAGACTGGAATTATCCACAGGAACAGCTGATACAATGGGGGTCAGAAGGCCAATCCAGAACTTCAGAATGTCCTATGGATCCGCTTTTTCAGTGGCAACCCCTTTTGATGTTTATCAGCCTGGAATTGTTTATCTGGGTCTGAGAGAGGCAATTCCGACATTCATCCCACCACATGCCACCTCAATTCTTCAGTCACAGGCCCAGGCACTTACTGTTTTGGAACCTAACTTCTACGACTGAATAATGTAATTAAATCGAATTCATTTTGTAATTTTTAAGAACTAGAATATCTTGTCAAAATTAATGAAAGCTCAAATCTTTTGGAAATAATTACTTTATGACTTTTAATTGCAGTGCAAATAATTTTAAACAAAGATACATATGAATAATAAGTAAAATAAAAGGAGGAAAATTAATTAACATCATCCTGATAGGCCTAAATTAGGTAATGACCTAGTTTTTTTATATAGATCATCAAGTAAGTTACTTATTTCCAACTCTGCATTTCATGAAAAGTACGAAGATCAAGTCCAAATTCACATAAACTAAAGGAGTCCAAATTAACAGACATTTATAATACAATATCTTTGAATAGAGTTAATAATCACTTGAAAGGATTTTCATCCTCAACAAATATTTATCCAGGGCCTGCTGTGTACACAGCACTATACTTGGGAATAGGACACAATCTCATTATTATGTCTCCCTGTGAGGATAAATCACGGAAAATCCTGAGAAACGCTGTTGGAACCACCTTGCTCGATTTGCACTTTGATCACATCCCTGACCCCTTTGGAACCTACAGAGGCCCTCCCTGTCACAGCTCTCCTCATGGCAGGTGGTGTGAGGGGGATGGAGCAAGGAAGGCCACAGGGAATGAGGGCACCCGGCTTCTCGTCTTTGAGCAGCCACTTCTCTCTGATGAGTGCTGTTGTCACAAGCCTTCTCTTAGATATACCTGCAAACACACAAGCATTTCGGGAGTGCATTTAATTTAATTCACCCACCCTATGGGTGGATCTTATTACTCCACCATTTTAAGGATAAGAAAAGAGAAGTGTATGAAATGTATGTATTTTGCCCAAAGTTACGAACCCTAAGGCAGTAGAGCAAAATTCAGATGCAAGTCTGTCTGAGTGGTCAGTTCAGACCACTAACTGCTGCACTACACTAACCCCCTTGTGTTTTAAATGCAGTCAACCAATCAAGCTTGCTTTGCAAACCAACCGGCAGATTATAAGAAGGAACTTTCTGGATGATAATATGATTAAGTCAGATTATGTCATACCCCTATGCACAATTCTTCACTGGTTCTCCTTTGAATTTAGAATGAAATTCCAAGTTCTTGCTATGGCCTATAAAGCCCTACATCAACTGGTCCTGGTCTACCTCTGTGACCTCATCCAGCCTACTTCTGCTCCATTTAGTACCCTCTAAAGATGGCCTCCTATTCTTTTAAACAAAAATGCACATTCCTGCTTTAGGATGATTGCATTTGTTCTTCCCTCTGCCTGAGAAGCTCCTGGACCAAATAGCTATGTGAACCACCTCCTCACTAAATGTAATGCCTCTCTGCTCAATGTCACCTTATCCAAAAGTCCTTTCCTGACCAAACTATCCAAAATAGAATCTTCCATCATTGTCCATCCCATCACCTGTCTTCAGTTTTATTCACAGTAATTATCCCTCTCTCATACATTTATATTAACATCTGTTTGATTTTGTTTCTCCTGTTATAGCAAAAGCATTACGGAGGCAGGAACCTGACCTCACCGGTTCACTGCTGAATCCCTGGCACTGTGAAAGGTCATGGCACATAGCAGACATTCAGCAAATATCTGCTGAACTAACAGAATAATGAACAAACACAAATTTCTTTATCAAAACATTCACATTTGCCCACTTTTAATTTTCATCATAAAATAAATCTACAAAGGATACCTCAAATTTATGTACATACGCCTATTCATCACACACTTTATTTAATTTTCTCTATTCCTATCTACGTCTAATATCATTCCCCACACCCAAAATGCTGTGCTCTGAAATGCTGAATGGCCACTTCAAATAAGTGCCTTCAGTTATTTCCTAAAACCCTCTCTAACCACACACTGCTGAAGAGAGATGACTGTCTCAAGGTCACCATCTGTTTCAAAACCTAACATTTCATAACCCAAATAACCAAATGATAGAATGTGTTGCTACAGGTGGGATTCATGCTCCTGCCTTAACATAGCTTCCCAGTCTCAGAGTCGTGTTAGTCTGCTTAAGAGCCTTCTCACAGCTGGGTGCCCTACTGTCCACCTCCATTTCCACAGCAGGACTCTAAGGTGGCTTCACAGTGTGTTTCCACAGGTAACACCTATTAGGGTGCCTTTGAGAAAAAAGATAATAATAGCACCAGTTCGTAAGCACCTACTCTTCCCTTTATATTCACTTCCTTTAGTCCTCCCAACTTTTCAAGGTAGGCTTTGTACTCCTCATTATACAAATGATAAATCTGAGGATCACAAAAGTTAAAACTCACCTAAGGCCATCAACTTAGTTAGAGGCAATGATATGAACCCAGATCTGACTTAAGTCCAAAGAAGAAATAGCTCTTATAGTTTTAAGAGATAAATATCGAGGCTTTCTCCTAACCAATCAAGTATTATTTTCATGAATTTACTGTATTTCTGAGACCATGACAGGTAATCTAGAATACAAAAGAAATGTATGAAAGGGAGAGTGGGGGGTCAGTTATTTATTTTTTTACATACTCAGTATTAATTTTTCCAAGCTCTGGACTATTGGTTAAGTTCATTCGTATGATGCTTGCAAACCATTCAGTAGTTTATCATAAATCACTTCTCATATGGCTATAGCTGGACAAATTGCTTTTTAGTGTAATGTGCTTTTTAAGAATAGAGTGAAAAAACTCAAGTTCCTAAGTCTAATAACACAAATAATAAGTGGCTAGAGGTCCAGGGTCTTAAACAAATTGGGGCAGGGCAAAAGCCAAAATAAAATAAAGCTATAAGCCCACAAAGTAAAATATAGCTAAGCACTTGCTACTCTTCTTGTTCCAGCTGCTTAATCCATTGAATGTATCATTGTTATGACAGTAAGAAGAGTGAGAAGTGGCAGGGCAGTAAGCATTTTTATGAGGTGTTACAATATTTTAACTAACCTGCACTTCCTTCAGAAGGCTGTTTTCGGTATCACTACAGATTCCTGTTACACTCCTGGGTGTTACTGCTGGAGTCTGGCTCTGCCCCTGTGATCCTAGAGAGCACTTCTCTAGGAACTAACTACAGTTGCTAACACCAGTACCTCTGTCCCATCTGGTAGAATAAGGAGAAGTTCCTGTGAACACAATGGCCACAGAGTTCCTCTACACCACTTCTACTTTTTTCTCTCCTCTCCAGAACTAGCCTTTCTGTAGAGCACAGTAGGCAGGCCCAGTGCCTCCAAGGGTACTCCTGAGAGCCAAGAGTGAGATATGTGAGAGCCAAGGAAGGCTGACCTCTGGGCTTCAAAGGCTGCAGAAGGGCAGCAGATGAGGTCAGTCACCACAGCTGAAGACTGTGGAATGTTAGGGAACAGAAACAACTAGTTTGTTCACCTGACTTTGATTTCAGAAGTATATCTGACATGATCCATTCACAATTAGACACAACCCATCTGTCCCAAGGAATAACGATAAAGACACCCACAGGGTAGCCTGTGACACAAACCACAGCCATGTTGGAACAATGGGGTCAGGCCAAGGGTAGACGGCCAAGCCTAGTTTGGGAGTGAAGACAGCAGCTCTGTAGCACATCAGAGGATGCTCAGACCACTCCATGGAAATACTGAATACAAATACTGGTGGGTCTAAAGAGGAAAAAGAAAAGTGAGGTTTTGAAATTAGTGTAAATATATATAAATACTTTAGGGGAGGGAGGAGTGAATAGTGTCTTCGAACATTTTTGTTCCATTACCCACTAAAAGGCTTCTTAAAATCTACAGTGCCTATTTTTAGACTGACATCTAAATTTTTTTTCATCACAATTCAACTGGTTGCAAAGGATATAATTTCTGGCGTATAGTAAATACTGACATTTTATTTGTTTGTTTGTTTGTTTTTGGCGGTACTGGGGATTGAACTCAGGGCCTTATGCTTGCGAGGCAAGCACTCTACCAGCTGAGCTATCTCCCCAGCCCCAATACTGACATTTTAAAATAAAATTGTTTCATTGTTCTTTTAAATTATTCCATGGAATAAAAGTACCATAGTAACTTGGTATTTACCACCATCAACCTTTAAAAGACTTAAGTTCTTTTTTTTGTCATAAATGTGATATTACTCCTTTTTCCTGGCATTGTATTTCTCTCCCATTTCTCCCACAGAATTTATCATGTAATATGTGCTGCTTGAATGTATTCCACCAGTCACACTCTATCATACTTTTTTGCAACGATTGTATCTGTATAAACCGGAATTCATTATAATAGAAAACAAAGGGAAAATGGAGTTTGAAAGATTATTTTGTATTTCTAGTCATCATAAGACTGTATTACACTGTTTTTTCTGGATCAAGATACTATTTATGTGTTAGTTATAAACATTTGGTGAAAACAAATATTACAAATTTTGACAAATAACTAACATAAATAAAATTTAATTAGATTTTGTTATGTGTATTTTTCCACAGTTAAAAAATAAATAAAATAAGTATTATTAGAAATGTCTTAATAAGCCAGATAAGGCTTTTAAGGAGAGTCGATGGTTCCTGGATTAAGGAATGCTTCTCCTAACACTAGTATTTCTTACCATCCCTTTACATGGCCCTCTAGAAGTGTTTACACTTTAGGAAATGATAAAGTCAATTTCTGAGTAAATGAGAAAGACGCTTTTCTATTGTCAAGTGAGAAAAGGGCAAGCATGAAAAAGGAGTAGCACTTTCTCTAGCAGATGGATGTTAGCAAAGAAGACACTGGAACCTGAAGATCTGGAAATCAAGTGTCTTAAGATGATTCATGCCTTTGTGCTCCTTGCAAAGTCCTCATGGGCTCTGCTCTCCACTTTGAAGGCTGCTGTGTTTGAGAATTTCTGGAACACTGTAGACCTGCTGCTTTTCTCGTGGACTGTGGTCTGGTCAGTGTCACTAAGAAATCATGAAGTTGTGAGTACATATCCCCTCGCTGCCTACATCACCCCGGGTAGGGAACAGCTGAAGCTCACTGCAGGAGCTGTCCTGGGATTATACCAATCTAGGCTGCATGCTTTCTTTCTCCTCATTATCTCCCATTAGGGGACAGTCAAGAGCTTGGCCCAGCAAGCAGCAAAACCTGTGAACTAGGCTTTGCCAGGGTAGTTGTAACACGGCTCAAGAAATCATGCTTTCCTTCCTTGGAAGACTGCAGCCTATAAAGGGAACAAAGACAGCCACAGGCCCACACACATGGCTTCCCCCTGCATCCAGCAGCCGTCCTATCCACATTCTGCAATATGACATTTTGACACCTCCACAGATATTCTCCATCCTGTATCCTATTTTTTTGATAAACTGTTCTCTTTTTCAAGTTGAAACCCTAGCATAAAAGTGGCCATTGGTCCAACAGGATCTCACCTGGAGCTGTGGCTCATTTCCCGGCTGCAGTCCAAATCCTCTGCCAATGACGCCAAAAACATCACTGTGGAGACCATCATTGGCATACAGTGCAAAGCTGAGGATGAAGCATGAATTCCTCCCCAAATGGCTTTCATGATGACAAACTCATAATATCTACCACTCCCTAGGCCAACTGGCCAGTTCCAGAATCAGGGAACCAGCACATTTTAAACTGAAATTGTTCTTTCATCCTACTCAGGACTTTTCCACAAGAAAACCATGGGAGAGGACGCTTGTGCCACCTAGATCCTGAAAGCATAGCACTTAGTCAAAAGTCAGCTATATTTCAGCTAATTGTAGAAAAAGTGTTATTGGACTTCAGGAGGAAGATGTGGTTGCAGGTACTGCAGAGCTCTGGTCTACCTGCTCCCACTTCTGACTCACTACTGTTCCCTCTCGCTAAGGAAGCACGCTGAAGCCATGGTCTTTAAAATACTAAAACAAGACCCATGGAGCCAGAGGTGGCAATTCATCAAATTAGAATTACTCTAACCAGCCACAGGGCAAAATTCCCGAAGAAGGTACATTCTGACTTGGTCAGAGACACAAAGGAAAAGAATCTCAAAGTGAAGGACCAGCTGGAAGTCCACCAGGACTAAAAGAATCACCGTGAGAGGGAAAAAAAAAAAAAAGTCTTTTGAAGGTTCTAAGACATGAAATGGTTTCAACACACTGACTGGCACCATTCCTCCAAGATTGTTGATCCAGGCGTGGAAGTTGAAGTCACCACTGTAAATGGTTAAGTCGACTATTTAAATAAATTGGTTTTCAATTATTTAAAAAAAAAAAAAAAAAAAAGAGTACTAGGCTGAGGCTATAGCTCTGTGGTAGAATGGTAGAGGGTTTGCCCAAGGCCCTGAATTCAATCTACAGTACTGAAGAAAAAAAAAAATTAAATTAAATAGAATTAAATTAAAAGTATTATTGGGAAAGGACAAAGTGATATTTAAAACTAGCACATGGGCAAATACGATAAAAATGCCAAATTATTGTTGAATGGAGACAAAAAAAAAAAAAAGAAGAATGTTCTGGGGCACATTGCCCACAGGGGGTGGGGAAAAAAAAAAAAAAAAAAACAACTAAAGAAAGTACCTGCCGGTGGGGAATCCTTGGGGTAAAATGCTTCTTTTCACAAGGATCAATCCAACCCTGCCTCATATGTTTAAATGCTAAATTCAAAACTGTACTTCAATGAAAGAACAACAAACCTTTGTTAGCCCTCTGGGGGGGACTTAAGGATGCTAAAATATGTGCCTTGCTGAGACAGCACTGTAAATAGCAAAGCAGTCCTATTTTTCTTTATACACAGACAAAGCACAGTCCTATAGATTTAGGTCTTAGTATTTTTATATATCCTCTCAAATTCATTTTTGCCAGAGTCATCCGGTTCTTTTTTGATGCCAAAGTTTTAACACAGCTGGTGGTGGCAGAGCCAACGCTGGTGACTTAACAAAGACTGCTCATTCCAAAGCCACATTCTGAAGGCAAGAGACCTGGATTCTGCAAGGAGCAGCTGTACCTCTAGTTAGAATATTTTTGAAATTCCCCTGAATGTACTTTCCATCCCTCCCATCAGCACATCAAAGATGGTGTGTCTTGCTTTATTTTTGATTTAAGACTCAAAGTTGTGGTATTCAGACAGGTATTCTGAACATGAGGAAGACAGTTGGTGACTAAAGGGAATTCTGTGCGCAGATGGGTCATTTACAGTCACCAGTACTATGGTTCCTTTAAACTGATGGACAGTCACTCAGGAAACCCAGGGACTACACACTCACCAGACTTCTGCAGTCCCCTTTTTCCATGGACAAATTTAAGTGCTCAGGAAAGGAGAGCTTGAGGGTACTCTTTAGAGGGTACTCTCAGAGTTCCATTACTTTCCCTTTATCTCAAGTTCTCCGTAGGAGCAGGTCATTAGTCTCTGCAGCAGGCAATGGCAGAAAAATTGCTGAACTTCACAGTATCCTTGCTTCAACCCTAAAAGTCCTCCAGGATAAGAACTGGGGTTCAGTTCATTGGCTAAAGAAGAGCCCAAGATTTGGGGAGAGAAATCAGGGAAGACAGGAGATGCTGATTTGCCTTTTGTCTGGGATAGCAAGTAAACCTCAGCTAGGTGAAAGAGTTATAAGACACACCTCTGAAGTTCCTGGGTGCTATGGAGAAATCTCAAAAAGAGCTCCCAGTCGTGCCCATTCGTAAGCCTTCTCACATCCTCCAAACCCTTTGAGATCAATAACAGAAACTTCTCTCCCTCTTCTTGTCTCTTTTTGCCCAGGACTATTAAATGTTTCTGAGAGTCTCCATCTGAACACTGAATCAGAGGGACATCAGGACCCCTGAAGTCCCTGAAATGCAAAGGTTTCAAGGACATTCTGCAATCAACTCAAAGTCTCTAACATGGGGTGCTTCAGCTGTGAAGGACTTTATGGTCTAATAATCTATATGACATTACACTGCCATCTACTCTACACTGGCCTTTACACTACAGAGTCAGGCTTTCCATATCGGGTACAGGATTATTAACAAACCATTTCATTCACATACATATTCTGGAATATAGAAAAAGATCACAAACCACAATACCAGGAAGTTGCATTCAACATAGTGCACACTAACGAGGAATAAGACAAACAAGAGATGGATACAGCTTGCAGGGAATCAACAAAATAATATTCACCTTTAGATATGCACAAGCATGTTTGAGTACAGGAAGGCTACAAGAGCTTTCATTTTTATTATGAACTTATTACATATAGTAAGGCATATGATCCTCCAATATATACTACATTAATTGAGGAGAAATTTGAAGGACAGGCACAAAAAGTACTGAACCTTAAGAAAGAGCCACTTGACTTATCTTTGACCATCATGTTGATTACAGAACCTAAGAGGAAAGACTAAAGAGATAGCTGGAGGAAAAAGAAAAGTCACCACTTTAAGAAGATATTGATCAATTTTTTATTTCCACTGAGGCTAAGGAATGGTTTTATACTGCAGAGGAAAAAATATTTTAATATATGGAAGGGCACACAGTCAAAATGGGGTATGTCACACACAAGTTATTAAAGAAGCTGTAATGTATCCCTCCTTGTTAGAAATCATTAAAACAAACAAACAAACAAACAAACAAAAAATCAACACATAAGTGCTTGCTAAGACCTCAGCCCAGTGCCAACCCCATGCAGCCCAGCATTGGGGTTGAAAGTAGGAGCTC